>NW_028257628.1:300000-429805 GCF_054643075.1 Acanthaster planci | reverse complement strand
TTGAAATGTCCCCATAGACAAGTTGATTTTCTAATACAAGTGCCCTTTGCAAATGAGATCTTGCCTTGCCCTTTCAAGAACAAATTTCTGCCCTGACAGTGTTGTGTCCGTATTGGATGATCATCGGCAAAGCATTGAACTTGAGAACAGATGACTGATTTGTCATTTCCCTTTGTGTTTCTAGGGTGGTGCACAGCAAATGTCCACCATTTTAGCCGAACGAATAGGCCAGGAGAATGTGTTATTAGGCCAGCCTGTAGATCACATCGACCAGCAGAGGCTGGAGGCTGACAAGGTCACTGTAATAACTGCAGCCGGGAAACAGTTCACCTCTCGCTATGTTATTGTCGCAACTCCCCTGCATTGTTCCAGTAAGTTGATTTGAGTAATCAGATTTTGCTTATGCGTGCCTCTCCTTTTTTTTTAAAGTGACCGACTATGATCTGTAATCAGCTTTTAACTCAAAATGAATTTTCTGAGGTCTTAGTGTGGGCAAGGAGAGGGGGCATTATTCATGAACTTGAATGATTTAATCCATCACAAGTGTTCTCCACAGCCTTGAATTATTGTGAGTGGTCGTTGAGTTTGCAATATTATGCATGCACTTGATGCATGATCCAAAACTAGAAAAAAATGTGTTCAGTTTTTGGCCAATTGGAAATCTGGCAAAAAAAATCCTTTTCTAGAACTTTCCTGAAAACAACTGAACTTGTCAGAGAATGTAGAACTAAACAACAACACAAAAGAGGTAGGGTTTTATAAGCGACCCAGAACTAGGAAAAATCTGGAACTAGGAAATTGGCTGTATTTTCCGAGAAAAACACCCTCAAGGTTAATTGGTTCTTGTTGTGACAAAATGAAAATGCTATGACTAGGCAGATTGGAACCAGCCGAGAATTTTTAGCTCACGTACTGCATCTGGATTTAATAAAAACCGCTGCCAAATGCAATGCCGTTGTGATGAATATTGATGTTGGAAAAGTCATCATGTTTGTTCTACAAAGTGTAGTAAACTCCTTTACACTTACATGCAGAGAAACTGTAAAGACAGTGGAGAAGGCATTCGAATGGGGAAAATCCAGTAGAAAAAAAGCTGGGCGGTGAGAATTTTGGTGGGGCGGCAAAACTGTTGGGGGTAACCTAAACTTTTGGCAGGGGGCTTGTCCTGCTAAAACCCCTCGTGAAGAACACTGCATCACTGTCGAATTTAAAGATGAAGAGTGTGTAAAAGGTTATGTTCCTCGATAATTGAAAAGGCTTGAATACTGAGACACAATAAGATTTTGTTCTAAACACTTGTTTACAGCCGACATTGGATACACCCCTGTTCTCCCCCTTGAGAGGATTAGCATAGCCAGCCACTCGCCCATGGCTCATCTTTCTTTTCAAGTTCCTTGTCACCTATAAAACAGTAAGTTGGTTTTGGTTTCTTGGCCCTAAATTCTTTTGCCTGGTCTTTGTTAATGGTCTTCGACTCCCACGTCTCCCCCATTTTCTTCGTGGGCTCATTATTTCCTATGTCCAAAACAGTTGATGACACTTGTGATATCAATAAAGTATTACGAATCAGCACGCACAGAATTGCATTTGACAGAGCTTGAAATTAATAACGACCAGTTTTTGCCTTGCCATCTACCTCGGTCATCGTATTTTTTTTGCAGTATCATCCATATGCCCATTAATTAAAGCCACTACCGTACTTAAGTTCAGTTGACTTAGTGCACATGCAAGCCCAGTTGGTTGCCCTAAAATCTCACTAAATCATTACTCATGCACAGTCTATATGTACAGTACATGTACATGGCTACATGCACTGTACATACGTCTGGAGTGTGCTGATACTTCAAGCAGTAACACTCTTGCTTCAGAAATAGATTATATAGATGTCTGTATTCTCCACGATATGACGTCACACTTGGGTACTCTATAAGTCTTAGTGTTTGCTTTCGCAATGACAGATCACACCTTGTTTCCGTTTGTAGGCATTTTGGAGGGAGGATGGTTTATCAGGAGAGATTGTCAGCAATGGGGGTAAGCCGACTATTGAAGGTCTCAGCTCAGGCCCTCTCCAGTTGACGTTTGACGCTACGTCGCCCAAAGGCAGTCCAGCCCTTGTGGGATTTTATGCCAACGGCAGAGAGTGGAGCAACATCGAGGTAAGTTTTAATAGCAAGATTAAGTAAGAAATTAAGATTAAGTAAAAAAGCAAGATTTGAGCGAGCAGGCTGAGAAATAATGCAGGTGCTTTGAAAAGTGTGATGGTTCCATTTTGTTGGCAGTGTTGAAGTTTGGAAATTCAGGTTTTCCGGTTGTTTTTTTTTCCCTGATTTGTATGCCTTGATCTTCAGAGTTGAAATGTGAAAGAATTTGAATGGGCTTCTTTGAAAAAAGATTGCATGTCATTTTTCTGTGTATCAGCCAGAGGTCAGAAAAGCTGCCATACTAGATGCCTTAGCTGAGTTCTTGGGACCCAAAGCCAAGGAGCCACTAGACTACAAGGAAAAGGTGAGCTTCACTGGCAGTTCATGAAGGCTGATGGATTCCAATCTGGCCCATTCTATTAATACTTGGTTACCTATGCTAAGGTGCATCTTAATGTTCTGGCTGTACTTAGAGAAGCCTGAGACTAGCAGCTACAGCCATTTCTGATAGAGGTATGATATACTGTCAGCCACAGCCATAACTTTTGTACACAGCCTCAAATCGCCTACATAGAACAGACTTGTTTTCTCAACAATGTTCTGCCAGTTTTTGTAACCAACTCCTTAATGTTTGTAGGTCTTGGTGCAGCAGTTTTGGTTCTTGTTAATATTAAAATCAGGCATGTGCCATTTTACTCTTTACATCTGAGACGCATAAACACATGTAACTTAATTTGCCAATATCTGCAATTCCATAGTACTACATCCCTGAATTTCCTTTGATCAACATACATGCTTTTGGATTTCATATTTTAAGATGTTGTTGTCCCAGTGAACAGCCCAATATCTCCAAATTTAACAATTCCTTTTCTTTCTGAATTCCCTTTGTAAGGACTGGGCTCTAGAACCTTTCAATGGCGGCTGTCCTGTCAATATCATGACACCAGGAGCAATGACTTACTTCCATGGAGGCCTCCGAATGCCATTTGACAGGTAAAATATCTCATCAAGTATGTAATCACTTTATCTGCTTCGGGCAGAAGCACCCCTCATCAGTTCAAAGAGCCTCATTGGTTGGGAGCATTCTTTTTGTTGATAGCGATGCGACTGGAATGCTTAAGTTTCCTAGTCATTCATGAACCAGTATTGCACTCTTAGTACTAAAGGAGCCTCTGTTGCTTAGGAAATAGCACCCTCTTTTGGTCCAGCTTGAAGCCTATAGGGGCAAGCTTAAATATAAACATTTGTTTCACAACTGATCAGCTTCTTATCAATGTGCAAGCTTGCTAGAAAAACCCGTAGTAACTACTGCTGTGAAGCCCCATCATCACTTCATTTTGCTGTTGTTGCATCGCACCACGTTTATGGACTGTGCCACGCTGCACAAATAATTTTATGTCATTGGTTCCCTCAGTACTGAATTACAAAACAAGGCTATTAGTAATCGGTGATGCAGCGGTGATGCAGCGGTGGGACAGGTGTTGCCATCCACACCTGTAGATCTAAAGGGAGTGCATTGCCTAAGGCCAACCAACAGGCAACACTACTGGAAAATTGTGGTAGATAAAGTAAGGCTGCCTCTAAATTTCTTAGCTACTCCAGTTGGTTGTGGGTTATGGAGTTAGTTGGCAGTCAACAGCTACCCTTAGGCATGCCTTGCTTCTGGCCATAGCCAAATTTATTTGATTGAGGCCTAATAGCTGCTTCATACAAAAAAGAACACAAATACGAAATTGTGACCTCGAGTCAAATATTTGTGTTGGGAATTTGCAAAATCGAATACATTTCAACTCAAAGGAATTTCTTGGGAAATTTTTCATGATGTCGAATTCATGTTGCTTCCACGTTTGCTTGAAAAATGAACCAGCTCATTCTCCAATATCTTGTCCCCTTCCCAGGGTGCACTGGGCCGGCACCGAGTCAGCCACCCATCACTGTGGCTACCTGAGCGGAGCGGTGCAGTCCGGAATGTGTGCCGCCAACGAGGTACTGCGCCGTTTGGACCCTCAACACATCCGGGACGAAATCCTGGCTGCGCTGGATGGCTGGCGGCACTACAAGGAGGAAGAGGTCAAGGAGACGTGGGGGTGGGCATCACTCGGGGGCATGATAGGGGTGGCTGCCTTGGCAGCATTGGTGGTCAGAAGACTTTGGTATGACTGATGCTGCAATGGGACGATTCATATGCTTTCCTTGGACTAGGAGTGTAACAGCTTCCGGCATCAAGATGGAAGGACCACATGGATTTTGGTGATTGTTGTCCAGCATTTCATTAAATGATCATCTGTTCCAATTGCCATTGCATACCATGCAGTAGAATATCCATCAGGGGAGGTCATTTGTTCCTCCCCCTCCCCTGGACATCTTGCCCATTTTTTTCCTAGGAATTGAAATTGCCAACACTTCAGAAACAGAACTAGCACCTCCATTTTGAGAGGGAGGGATCTTACTTAGATAGGGAAAAAATTGGGCAATTGTTCCCAAGTTTTCATGCCACATTCCCAGGACTAAAAAGTGGATATGCCACTGATACCCATGCTTCACTCTAATACGATTACTGTTGGTGCAGTGCATAGATAGATTAGAGATTTTGAGGTGGCCATTTGCTCTGGGAAAGTATTTCAAAGTTCTTATAACTAATAATTGTTTCTTGGACAAAAGACAGGACAAAGGGATTGAAACTGTTTATGAGATAAGATTTTTGTCAAAACAACAGCTGGAAAAATCGATGTGGGTGTGAGGGCCTGGGGGTAAGGTCAGGTGCATGTGTCCAGAGGTGAGGTTAGGTAAAAACACAATGTGAGTTCATTATTTTTACATACGACACAACGGCGCGAGCGGGAGATCGGCCGGCAGGTACGCTGCATGCTGGGCCTGTTGGGTCCAGCAAACTAGTGCTCGCGCCGTGCATTTCACTTGGGCGGTACCGAATCCAAGGTCCAAGTTAGGCTAGTTGAAGCCAAGCTGGCTCTGAATTTCTTCCGATTTCATTTCCCTAGAAGTTGAAGCGGAAGTTCGACGTGTTAAGGTGAGATTTGCCAGTGGTGGGAAACACTGGAATGATTTTAGGCCCAGACCTACATATACTTGTGTGTGTGGCCCAGCAGTTCAGGCATGTTTAGATGAGTTGGATCGATAGCGTTAAGCTTCGGTTATCAGGTGTCCTTGCCATATACATGTAGCAGCTGCTGTGGTATTGCCGACTGCCAGGCACCGATTTAATACTTTGAATATTTGAAATCTGAACATAATTTTTTTACGAAAGCCTGTTATCAAAATCATTATCGAAACAAAATCAAAACTCAAATAACGTTTGGCAATATTGTAGTTTCAAAATCTGCCAAAACGAACTTGTACATTACAGGGAGTTTTCGCTGGAGTTTGCCTGCTTGCCATAGCAACATCTACATGTATCTGATTGTGATCATACACGTCATACTTACTAGTTTAAAACCCCAAATGTGAGTTCTTTACATTTCCTCATTCTATTCAAGTCACTCACCGGTTATCAATTTTATCAGATTTTGAATCCGTAATAAATAATTGCAAAATTGTAATAATGGTTTTCGAATCAGTACTAATGAATTGCCAACATGTACTAATGGATTGGAATTATACTAGTTACAGATTGTGAATTCATTATTAATGCGTTTTGAATCCTTAATAACAGATTGCTAATCCATAATAATGGATTTACGCTGGTGAATCAAAAATAAGGGATGGGAAATCCATAGTAACGGATTGGCAATCTGTAAGAATGGATTTTGAATCCATTATATATAATGAAATCTGAATCCTTGAACAGTGGATTGTGAATAAAATCCATAATACAGATTGCCCAGCTTTTAATATTTATTTTAGGGGTCGGTGCTAATGGGCTTTTGTATTTGTTGGCATAGTAACATTAGTTTTTAGACTTTGATGCAAGACCTAGACCTAACCCAAGAACAAATTCAGATACAGCCATCATAGTATGGCAGTGAAGAAATTTGTGAATTTGCTGTGCCATCCTAAAAGCAGGGTTTCTTTCACTTTATAGAACAGGGTCAAATGTAGGTTTCGAAGATGGAGGCCAGCTTTTCACTCAATCCGAGCTCCAAGTCATCAGCAGACTGGGATGTGCTCGTGATAGGAGCTGGGGTAGCTGGATTGACCACTGCCTACAGACTTCTGCAAGAGAAACCAGACTGCAGAGTGCTTGTTCTTGAAGCCAAAGGTAGAAACATTTTCAGGCATGATATTATACAGTCATAGGCTAGAATTCCTTGTCAGACCGTCACAAGTTTCAAATAAATACACACAAGATTTCTCAAGCTTGTTTCCCCATACATACAGAGCCCCACATCTCTAAAATCTCCCTTAGCCCAAGAGATTCCCCCTTATAAACCTGGTGATGTTTGTGCAACTCAAAACTTGTAATGGTTAAATATGGAAGTTTTCCTCATTCAAGATTAAACTTACATTAGCTGCATCAAAATTAGGTTGGCAGTTTGAGCTGCTGGCCCATATCGACCCATACAGTCTGAAGCTGTGTGTAAGGATGCAAGCCAGGTACAGTTGGTCTAGAGATTTACTTTTTTTACCCTCCCACAGTTTTCATTCAAAATCAATTCAACTCAAGGGAGAATCTGGGGCAGCAGTGGAGGCAATGGGGGCTTTCTTTCCCCCCAGAAATGACCCCCCCTTAAAAATTTTTTATTGGCAAAATGATGCGAGAAAGGCTAAATTTTCTGTCTGCTTCTTTTTCTTTCCTTCAAAAAGCATCTAAAAAATCCCTAAAGTATAGCCTCCATCTGAAAGGCCAGAAATGTTACAACTTACATGAACAACTTTCCAAAGTTGGCCCCTAAGAAAACAAAGAACTGGCACCCCAAAGAAGTTGGGGTTGGTCTCTTAGGCTTGAAATCCTTTACTGTACGGAAAGCCAATGGCACATTCCTTGCATTATAACAGTGGCCGCAAGGGGGGTTGCCTCAATCCTGTTAGATCTTCAAAAGCCCGTTAGTGGACTTTAAAGAGGGGTATAACCGGATTCAGGAGCTGATTTTCAGGTATTTATATTGTAATTCTTTGTTCTAGACAAAGTTGGAGGTTGGATGTTGTCGACCAAATTGCAAGGGGCTCATGGGAAAGATGTATGGGACTTGGGAGGTCAGTGGGTTGGGAAGTAAGTACCTGCAAGGAGTGTAATTTTATGGCATTGTTTTCAGCATGTCTAAATTTATGCGTTTGTACAAACTGGCATGGTAGTGCTATGCCAGTGATATTCAGTGCAGGTAGTTCATGTACAGTCGTCCACTTCATGCAAGTCTACAGTGATGCGTCTGATAGGCAATAATTGCAAAGTGTATTTAGTTTAGCGTATTCAGCTTGTTCAGATTTAATCTTAGCCTTTTACTCTTCCATGATGATTTGTGGCATTGGTTGGTCAAATATCTTTGGATATCAATATCGGTTTTTATTTGATTCAGCACTCAGCATCACCTCCTCTGGCTCATGGAAGAACTTGGTCTGGAAAAATACCCACAATACACCACAAGCAAGAAGCTGTTGTTGCTAGGCAACAAGGACATTCGGTCCTACAAATCCAGTATCCCTTCCATGTCTCTGTTTGGACTTATCAATCTGCATGACTTTGGTGAGTACTGCACAAAAATGTGTTGGTATGCAGTCGTTTTTTGGAGAAATCTTGGCTCAAATTGTAGGTAATTTGCATACATCCTGCGCTTAAAGGGCCTCATGCAGCTTTTTAAATGCAGTTCTTTCTTGTAAATGCTCCTTTGTGTCCCATTGACCCAATTTCCAACGTTTGTCATGATATTTAAGGGCAGTTTGGCACTTGTTCACTTTTGTGATAAGCAACAGTGTGAAATCATCCGGGCAGGGACTCTCAGTTCTGCAGCTTTTTCTGTACCCAAAATATTCCAGAATATTGGCTATTTTCCTATTCCTTGTTTTAGTTCATGACATTAAACCAATTCGCAGCAACTTAATTATCACTCGTCTGTGAAGTTTTGACTTGTGTTCAACCAGCTATTCACTTATCATCATGGCATAGTAAATAAAAACGGAAACTTGCGCATATATAGGAGTGAATAAAAGAAAATACCATATTTAGGCCTACATGAGAACGTAAAAATCTATTATGGTCTCGGTGAATCATCTGACACATTTTAACAACTCTATCTTTCGTTGTTGCAATATGCCCTGCAGAAACGCGCGCAATTTGTGAGAGCCACTTCAAAAGTAACGAAAGAAATTTGCACCCCTGTCATGCCTGTATTTCCCGCCCTCGCATTTGAGTGTAAACATAGGCACTAGACTTCACCTGTTCCTGAGCTGAACGTGAAGGTAGCGTTGTTTACTTTGCAAGAGTCTACAATGCAAAGTGCGCTGTCGGTGGTTGAGAGACCCAACATCTTCTGAACCGTAAGCATGTTTTCATAACAGCGCCCTCTCTAGGATTTATCTATTTTATTCTACTTTCCTTTTCCTCGCTGCCCGCCAATTTTAAAATGGTAATAGTAATGGGGAAGGCGGGTACAGCTGTGTGGATGGTAGAAAATTAAATAAAATGCCTAAAGAAGACAAGGGAGCATGAACCTGTCTGGCTGTTCAGAGGGTCGTTACATTTTGATACTTTTCGAAATGAAATACACCAGAAATTGCCTTTCCCTCTTTTTCCAAAATGTTTAATTCCTTCCGGGGAAAAAATTCAAGAAAACTGGGGATTTGAAAAATTCTTAACAGTACAGTATATGTAATTTGGTACATATGCAAGTATGACAGTGTTCAGAGAGTTGAGTGTACATGTATAAATCTAAGCTTAGTTGTAAGCAACTTGGGCTTACAACTACATGTAATACATGTCAATACTTTCTAGGCCATAGCAGCCATACTTTTCAAGTACATGTATCAAAGCACACGATTATATGTATTTCAATATCACCGTTTCCATAATATAAATTAATTATAAAAATGCAATGAGCCAACCAGTATACAAAACCAGCATTTACAAAAATAACGCTTTCATAATACTCTGTATATGTAAATGAATACATCTCCCAAACTGATCATTAAGCCTTTCCCCAAAACTATGAGGGTCGAATCAGAGAAATACTGTAATTGTTTTTTTAACGAAATAGGTTCCAAATCAACATTTGGACAAGTACATGTACAGTGCACTGTTTTTGCAATGAATACTGAACACATTTTTTACAAAGGAAATCAACTCTCCTAGGCCTTTCGTTTCATGATGTGTTCAATTCCATGTGGGGCAAAATTTTATCCCACAAGTTGGTCTCAAAGTGTCTCCTCAATACAGAGCCAGCCAGGGCAAAGTCATCTGATCATCTATGAAGTTTGGCTTTTTTGCACTCTAAATAGCGCTTCCTTGCCTCTGCCACAGAGTCCTCGCTATTTCTTATGCTGATCTGAACCCGCGTCTCTCCTGACTTCTCAGCTGTGTGAGAAAAAAAAGAGTACAGGAGTTTAGTGTTTCAAATTGAAAAGCACATTCTATCATTAATCTATAAACTTTATAATTTTGTAGAAAGGATCTCACATTTGGGCTGTTCAATAGCAGTTCTGTCAGAGAACTCCGCTTCGACAATGTCAGTTTCATCAGAAATCTTGGGTGCAAGACATCCACTCAAGGCGTACACATCAAGTTGGTGTAACCGTGGCAACAGCTCCTTAATCCACTCATACTTTGCCTGATCATTCAATGAAACAGACAAGCACTTAAGAAAGATTCTGCTTGTTGATTTGTCTTGTTGATGTTGGTCACTGCAGTCAGCAAGCAGTTTGCAGCAGGTTTCCATTTCACATTTGAGAAAAAAGTTCAAAATTCACAAGAGCCACAAAATGGATCTTTTTTAATATAAGTTTAGTTTGTTCATTTTCCCCCAGTTTTGCGAGTCACCACGCCCGTGTTCCCTGGGAGTCATCACACAGAGACTGATCTTGAGACTTGAGTTAACACAGGAGCCACAGGCTGGTTTGACAAGGGGAGGGAGGTAGTGGGAATACATTGTACACCTTTGTCAGGCAATGACTACTCACTTACATACATTAGAACACTGTTACAAGGTCCTTTTTCCTAAGAGTCTCCAATCCTCCGATTTCCATATAACTCTACATATACCCTCGGGGGTTAGGGTTAAGACTAAGACTTATCAGAACCCGAACACAAAGAAAAACAAAGACTTGGAACCTACGATACTCCTTGTTATAAATATGTGTTCGACTATGCTTCCTTACAAAAAAAGGTTTTGGTAGTATGCATATGGACAAAAACTGGATTTGACAGAGAACAATAAAACCTAACTATCCAAAGGTCCTACTAAACCTAATTGCCTGGTCATTTACTCAAACAGCCACACACTCAAAGGGAATCACGTAATAATGCAAGGAAATAAATGTGCAGAAGCATTTGGTTAGTCCAAGAAGGGGGTTTGCCCCAAATATTGTAAAGGATGTTGTACATACCGAGCAGACAGTTCTCATGTAGACTTTGGACGTCCAGACAACCTCATGGTGTATGATCCAGTCTAGGTCCTCTCGGCCAAATAACTAGGAAATCAGACGAACGCCATGACAGTGGGAAACTTGAGTCATTAACTTTGTCTAAAACAAGTTTTGAAATTAGCTTATGGTTTTGCTGGGTGTGTATCACCAATGGCAGTATTTGAAAACACTGACATGATGGGTTTTCTCAATAAATGCACAGTTCCTGGCGGTCTATTATTAAACTGGCAACTGTGACAGAAAATGAACATTCAACAAGAAAATATATAGAAACTTTTGTTCACAAAGTTAATCTGTATTGGTTGCATTGAATTAGGTATATTACTTGTGATGACGGATGGATAAAAAGTGTTGTGCCGTGTCCTTCCATGGTTCAGAAGCCTTGTCCTGATGGTGCCTTCCTGGCAACATTACAGAAGAACCCTGCACATAGGGACCGACTCAACAAATCACCGTGGGTGGAGCTCGATGACACCTTCTCTTCGGGGAAAGCAGACGACTACAACTGACAAAAAAGGAAAAAAATCTTGTGTTAATGCAGGGTCAATACAAAAGCAGCCTTTGTTTGATTCAGATGGATAAGATTGGAAATTATCTAGCTCTGCGGAGGGGCGAGAGGGGAAAATATACAGATAACAGATGCAGCCTGTCCTAGAGTATATCAAAAGAAAAACATCACGAAGCTATACAGAGACAAGCAGCACGTTTTCGCAAAAGGCAATTACAAAAATACACCAGGAACAGCCACTAAAACGCTCAAGATTATTGGCTGGGAGTCCTTGGAAACGAGAGGGAAAATAAGAAACTCAGCCTGATTTACAAGATGGAAAATAACATGGCAGAAATACCACTCAAGGAAACACCATAAACAGTTTCGTCAAATCTGATCCTCTACTCAAGCCTTTGGAAGTAGTTTTCCCCCCATCATCTGTTAAGGATTGGAAGGCGTTACCTGCAAACATCATTATTTGCACTTCACGAGAGATATTCAAAGATGGGTTAACAATGACATGTTTGGACAATCCACACAATGCGCAGGCTGGTGGGATGTGTCCTAATGGATATTTATTTGCCGACTCAACTGTACAGATACACCCTTTAAACCTCAAACCAACAAACCAGAACGGGAATGAAGTTTTTTATTCAGTCTGCCAAGAATATTGACACTCAAGGTGGTATTAATGAAAAGCAAGAAAGTATGGTACATTTGAACTCTGATAAGAAGAGCATTGTTTGTATAAAGTCTTGTTTATAACAGGGACAAGTTTAAGGTCCCCAATCTTTGTTTTGCCTTATTGATAACAAAGGTACACAGACATGTACTTGTTGTAACAAGAAAAACTGTTTAAGTCCCAAGGACCTTGTTAAAGAGGATTTTCAGTCACATTACTTTTGACGGTCAGTGTTCAGTTGACACGGATGTGCGTGGAAACGCTCGCCTTCAAACTCTCTCAACATTCTGAAACTGCCGATGCAAATACACAGATTAAAAAAACCACAACAACACATAGGGTACACTTCCTGTAATGCCTTCGCCCTTTATGTTATGTCACGTAAGAAATTTCCATAGTCGTGTTCCGATGTACGTGTTTAAGTGTCAGGTATAAGTGTTCAAGTATTCACAGTGTTTAATCAGTATTTGGGACATAACCATATTGTTACTAGATGTTTCATCAGCCACTCACAGCTTCAAGTCTACTGAAATTTACTCGGGTACTTGGAAAAAGGCTCTATTTACAAGGGGCTTCACTGAAAACTTCACAGTGACAATCTTGCATCATTATTTGGTAGCATTGTATCTTCAGTTGCCCGTTCAAGATGTTTTCCAGCTGTTTGTGGATGCTGGATGCTGTCTTGACTGCTCTCAAGTGTATGTAGTTCCTTCGGCACCATGACGAGGGAGACTCACTGGGAAAGAATAAAATCACATAAATGTCTCAATGTGATGATCTGTGAGGTTAGGGCAGGTTTTCCCTGAATAGAAACATTGACACTGATGTTGTCCTGTTCAAGCAATATGAAAGAATAAAGAGGGAAAATGGTTAAAAACTGAAAAAAAGGAACTCAAATTCAGTTGCTGCACTTCTCACAGTTTTAGGAAAGAAAGCAAGAAAAAGTACAACAGGAAATGATTTTCATATCAATCCTACTTTTGCTCTAAACTGTGTTTAACACAAAGCATTGCTGATTAACAAGCCAACCTCAAGCTTGGGGGCTGATTGCTTGAAACACCCACTTCAGTTAACGGCAAGGCACTTGCAAAGACTTAATGGCAGCATGCAACCCACACCAACCTGTCAGCATAACGTCTGTACACGGCAAGGAGTGTGGCAAAGTCATTGTTGCTTCCAGCCATCTTGGCAAGTGTTGCGTGAGCCTTAATTGGCCGCTTCTTTCTGTTTCTCGGCATCTCCTGTCAAAAAAGGTTGAATACAATTATATTCTGTTTTCCCACGAGCCACTCCCACAAACTAACACCGTTACTCCATGTGGCGATTTGGGTCTCCAGGTCAGTTTCCGGGTTATGCCTGAACCTGTACCACTGTTTCATGGCAGCTGACACATCCCTCAGGTCCCCTCTCTTACTACATTTCATTATGCTGCTGTGGAAGTACAGTAAGACCAGTCACACCCCAAACAGCTGTGACCTATCAGCACATGTCTGTAAATAATGAGCTCCAGTTGGGTTTGTAGCTCTATGCTGAGAGTGACCACATGGGCCCTTAGGGGTTACTGATCTTTCAACACTCCTTACTCTACAGTGGTTGGGGTCTAACCAATGGGAGTCTACAGGCTTGTGGTGTATGCCTGGGGTGAGGACTACATGGAATCTTTGCCAAATTGGCCCGTTGGAAAAAGTTATAACCATATTTGGTGATATGGGGAGACTTTCATCACCTTGCAGTCGCCACTTAATCATAACTCCATGATTCCCAGGCTTGTGGAAACGCACACACTCTTTGTTGATTAGCAACTGTACGGGCAACCAAGGTTGGTGGAAAGTTCACTCTAGATTGGCAACTGGTTTGCTTGAAACTGTACTCATAACCCATTTGTAATAAAGAGGGCGGTATTTTCATTTTAGTATTTAGCAGTTTTTATTATGTTGTGTTTTGAAAGCTGAGTGAGATTTTTGTAAGACTTAGTGAATTATTCTTTTGCTAACCATGAGTAGGTAAAAACTACTAACTAGCAAGGGAGAAGTTTATTCCCAGCTGATTTGCCAGGATAAAGCAGGCTTTGAGATGGAGGCGCACAGCAACAACTCTTACTTGGTGTATATTCTGTAGCACTTCCCCGGCGCTGTTCTACCAGCTCTCCCCGATCTTTATACAGCTTCGGATCTGGATACAAACACAGCACAGAGCATTTTGTTTGAGCGTCACTATAAACTAGATTTTTTTTTCTAATCGAGCCTTTCTCACGAAGCAGCGACTTTTCTCCCCCCACTCAGTAACAATAGTATCAAGATCACCTTGAGATAGGGACTATCTGCAGTGCATCCAGTCCTGTCTGAGGGTTGAAAGATAACTGCTTAACAAAGCCACTGTCCCACAACATATCTGTCAAAATTCAAACAGACATAAAATAGTAATTTGTAACACAATTATAAACAAGAAAAAAACCCAAGGCTTCATTCCACAACCGGCCAATCAACATTCAACAGACTTGGACTGATTTCCAAATTTTGTCTGTCTGAGTGTTGCAGTTGAGATCACCACAAGAACAGACAAAAGACCAGTCACAAGACCAGTCACGAGTAACAAATGTGAACAATGACAAAGGAATGCCTTAGTTGCAGTTCATTTGAATAGCTTATGACTTGAATTCAAACTGGCATATGAAGCAAGATATGAAACGGAGAGGACCCGCCCCCCACCACTTTGTGTCGGTCATTGTTTCACTGGATTCTAAGGAATTCTTTTCAGACTCTTAGGGGGGATGCGTTAGGTAACAATATTCTAGAGTGTGTATAGTGATTGAACATGTTGGGGGTGCCCCTTGATCTCATTTCTTATACAGACTGGAGGTCTTGTGTCCGATCTTGTGCTGGTCTTGTGTGGTCTTTGAAAGTCTTAAGTGGTCTTGACTACAATTGCCGGTCTGTCTCCCTCTTCATCTTTGGTTTTACAAAGTAAAGTTTGCACAGTCAAGGCCCTTATGCCCAATGCAGCTACATTTTCTGAAACAGACACATCAAACTACATGTATCTGATGTGAGGCTTAAGTTTTGTGCTTTTCCAACAGTAAACATTTGAAACTGATTGCAAGGCTCGAAAGGAATCTAAAAAAAATGAGACAAAGTGGAGCTTGGAAAAAGCAGCAAAGTAGCAGCGAGACATCATGTTCAATATTAGACTCCAGTCGTTCAATAAAATGAATGAAGTTTTTCTTACTTTATGCCGTCTATTGTCAATGACGTCCCTGCAATGTTGGTAGCAACCACGCACTTCCTAACACCCATCTCTGCTGGGTGAAATATCCGTCTTTGAGCATCTAGAAAGGTGAAATAAGACAATACTCCACCAAGTGACTAGGTGACTAGCGTAAGGCGTTTTCAATTTGACATTGAAGTGGAGTGGTCTGTGCGAACCGGATGTTTCCATGTTCTCATGCAGTTTCAGAGAGAGCATTATAACAACATGGCAAGGGATAAAACTATTCTGTGGATGGCCATCAAAAACAGCATATTTATAAGTCTGTGGAAAAATATACGAGTTGGCAGTTTCAGCAGAAACGTTCAATGAATTGAAAATGAAATAGCGTTTTTCCCTTTAGCCTTGGCTTAGGGAGGGGTGGACTTGACTGGGGCTGGAGGTGTTCTAAATAAAGAGGCCTGGGAAGCAGAGAAGTTGGTTACAATGGTTACAGGTCCTAGAATAAAACCATTCACATCAAATTTTCCTAGAGCAAATTTTCAAACACCTGGTACAACCCAATATAATTTTCTTGTTTATTTACTAATTTTGCACAAGGCCAGGCAATTGAAACCATCACAAATATGTGTCAACACTCACCAGTTGCCATGGATCCCATAGCCTGGTAAGACCATGAGGGCTTCTACTGTCGGGTCTCTGATATCGTGCCGGTAATCAATCCGCTCTGACTTCTTAAAGATAATGTCACAGGCTTTTTCAAATCTCTGGCTGACCAGTCAGAAATACCAGGATATCTCCTTGCTTTTGCTCCAAGTGAATATCAAGAACGGTGTCCACAACCTAAACAGATTAACAAAGTTTGCCTAATCAAATATCAGGACACTGCCAACACCAACAGTTTCGAGTGATCACTTTTGAATATTCAAGTTATAAAAACAACAAAGAGATCAAGTTTAAGATGGGAACTGAGTTTTCTTCACTGAATGTCAAACTGGGGAAGTATGCAACCATGGTCGGTTCGAGTAATCATTTTTTTAAATGCAGAGAAGAGATTGAAATTACCAGAAAATAAAATAAATTTTGATATCTTTGTCAATCTAAAGTTTCTGTTGAATACATTCCAAATCTCCAAACTTTGGAATTACCGACTGAAGCACTGATTCCTTATTATTATTTATGCAAAACACGGATGTTTATATGAATATGAATATTACATTTTGCTCCAACCAGGAGTTATTGCAAGTCACCAGAGACGAAGTATCACTGAATGGGAAAGTACCATCATCTTTTCACACTTCATTGACCTACTCCTTGCCCCTTTAGAGGCTATTGTGAGTCGATGGTCTCACAAAGTGCCCGAGAATACCGTTTTGTTTAGCAAGCAAGGTATCTTCAGGTTACTTCCCTCTCTGTTAACTGTTCGCCGAGTACGACCACAGACTTGAACCATCGATCTCGGCTGCAAACACGAACACATTCGCACCCCAAGATCTTTAGAATTCCACCCTATTTCTGCATTTGGAAAATATAATCGCCCACACTAACCGACCACATTTTGGGTACACATAACTAAACCAGCAATCGGGTAACCTACAATAAGCAAACTCCTCACACCGGATATAAATATGAAACTAACAAACCACTGGGAAACGCCAACATTTCAGCGAAAAACTACCATAATCCGCAAATCGGCTACGATTTGAGCATGATTTTCACCAAAAAACCAACAAACCAAACTAAAACAACAGTTTCCCTTATCCACAACTTCCGGTCACATCTTACCCAAACCCAACCCTCAAAAAAGCAATTTGTTACCCAAAAAGAAACACACACACCAGCCGAAAACACTGGGATTCCACTTACTTAGCACATCAGCGCACCTTTTGGACAATGCACTGACCAATCACAACGCACAGTTCTTTTGTTACACTTCAGCCCATCCTCTGCCACATTACACAACCAACAATCTATAAACACCTATCTGGCCACTTCACAACCATTCAGACAACATGTCTAAGCTGAACAAATCTTCGGGCAAGAACAAGATCAAGGCCAACTGCCGAGTTCCACCTTCAGCTCCGACTTGGACATCCCCTGGGGACAACAACAGGCCCCAGATACGTCCAGTGAGGACGATTCACTTCTCCTATCACTGATCCACCGTCAACCAGCAAAGAACAAGTCTCACAACAATCACACCACTTAACTGACACACAATTTAAACGGGTGAAGGCCATTGAAGCAAAAAAACCACCAAGCTACATTGACGTCAGGGTGCGCCCACCTCGGCCTCACCACACATTGAAGTTCCAGGATTCCTTATTCAAACGCTGGGAGAAGCTACAGAACTGCACGGCGCTACTCTTCACCAAGATCACTGCTGAAGAATACCAACAGCAGCTGGTCAAGATGGAGGAACAACTCACCGTTGCCAGACGAGAGGCCCTCCAAACCATCGGTGAAGAACTCCACGGCCAAGATCACACCACAGCCTGTAACCTGTTTGAGTACTTCACTCGGCCAAAACCCAACCAACAGGAGTGAAGAGGAAACACCAAAAATAAGAAAAACCACTACTAATCACGCGGTCTTTTTCTAGACTACCACTTCTATAAAAGAGAATTTTTTCAGCCAATGCTGTCATATATAACCACCATCTGAATAAAGGAATTATAATCTGAACCCACAAGTATTCCCTTTACTTTCACTTCACACATAGTGAACTGAGGAATACAACCATATACTTTAAACGAGATTCCTTGAGTTAACCAAGTCAATCAAAGCAATGGCCAAAAGAAAACTAAACAGAGAAAAGAAGAGAACACTCAGTCAAATCAAAAAGAACTGTTTCTCCACTACTTACCGAGCCCAAAGCCAAAATCACCAAATCCAACCGCATAAATCGATTAGCGGAACAATTTGAAACGTTCAGAACCAACCTATCCAAAGCAACATTAACACACACGGAAAAGATCGCTTTAGGAAAAGGTCTCAACTTCGTTCCCACCCCCGCTAAACCAAACTGCACCACGCTTATAAAAGACATAAATGCCTTCAACTGAAAACTCAGAATTGCACAACAAACGATCCATCAACCATCCTTTCAAACTTCAATCAACTTGGCATCCAAAATCCACACCTAGTGCAACACTAGAACAATACTTGGAAGCCACCAAATTCAAACTTGCCCACATCAGACTACGATATCGACAAAACAACATTTCCAAATCTGAACTCGCCGCTCTAAGAAGGCTTAAAAAAAACCCCGGACATCGTAATTAAACCCTATGACTAGGGCAGAGGTAAATGCATTATGGATATCCAGGATTACCTTGAAGTGGGTTACCACCATCTTGAGTGCCACCTTTACACTGAATTGGACCAAGACATAAACCCGCAAACCACAACCCTGGTTCACAACATGCTCATTGAAATGAGAAACAACCACCAAATCGACAATGCCACTCTGAGATATTTAGATCCACTTCCACAGAAATGCCAATGTCCAATCATGTATTTTCTCCCTAAAATACATAAAAACCCACCACCGGGAGAACCCTTTGTTGGACGCCCAATCATAAGCGGATGCACAAGCCCAACATCAAAAATCTCAGAATGTATAGACTACTTTCTCCTTCCCATAGCAACCGTGCAACCAACATATGTCTGCGACACAGCCAATTTATTGCGCAAATTGGAAGGAACATCCTTTCCACAAAACGTCCTAATAACCAGCACTGATGTTGTTTCAATGTACACAAATGTCCGTCAAGCAGAAGCAATCCAATGCGTATGTATACGCATTGGACAAATCCAACTATAATTACACTATCACAAACCCAACTCAACATATGTCCAATTACTTCTGGAACTCATCCTGGGCCTTAACTGTTTCCGCTTCGGAAACAAATTCTTTCTCCAGAAAATTGGATGCGCCATGGGCTCTACAGCCAGCCCAGAAATTTGTGATATTACCCTTCATAAATTTGAGAACGAAATATTCCTCAAAGCACGCAACATCCTCACATGGAAGCGATATAGAGACGACATACTAGTCATCTACAACGGAAATGTAAACCAATTTCAAAAATTCGTTGCTCACATGAACGAACTTCACCCAAACTCTGAAGTTCACATACGAGGACTCCGAAACAACAATAAACTACCTTGACCTCACTACTTTCTAAGGAAAATGCTTCTGTAAAACGGGTATTCTAGACACAAAGGTCTACACAAAATCCACGGAAACATTCCAGAATCTCCATAAAACTTCCCCCCCCACCCACCCCCACACATTCCGGGCATTCACATATGGCGAAACCCTCCGTTACACCAGGAACACTACCAACGAGGAGGATTTCAAACTCAATGTCAAATCTTTTTCGGACAAACTACTCAACAGAGGATACACCCCGACAGAAATCGAAGCAACATCCAAAGTCTCACATGCCGAACGACCAAGGCTAATAAACCAATACAAAGGATGTAACAAAGCACAAGAACCAAAACAACAAGTCTTCGTTACCACCTACAACCAGCCCATTAACCACCGTGATCTTCACCGAGCTATAAACAAAGACTGGCACCTCATTTAAAGCAATGGACTACTCTCGGAAATCTTTCCGGAACCCCCATTCATTGCTTTCAAAAAAGCTCAAAACATCAGAGAAAAACTAGTGAGAGCTAAACTACCGTCTAATATAACGTAGCCCAATCCAATCCAACTGACTCGGCTTTTACCAACAACCAGAAGAAGACGAAAACACTAAATTATACTGCTCTCCCTATTTGCCGAACAAACCAAAATGCAATAAAATGGCTGCTCTAATTCTCTACTACTACACAAGTAGTTACCCATTCTTGGCCTATCAACCATAAATTACATGCGAGTAGGTTTGTACGATTCCGCTCCCGGAATCACCCACATTGCAACTGATGAGTCCCATACGAAAGGACGAAAGCATGCTCTTGCTATCAAGAGGACTTAAAAAACAGTCCTCTACTCGCACCACCAGTCAATAGACAAAAAAAACCCAATGATTGGTCTCGTTCTTACAGTACATGTATGTCCCGTCCATAATCCATAATATTGGACATAAAAAGGCACGAGTTTACATACTCCAACCAGGAGTTATTACAAGTGACAAGAGACAAAGTGTCACTGAATGGGAAATGTACCATCATCTTTTCACGAAACTGAAATAGCTTATGTACTTCGTTTAATGATAGAATTTGACTTGTACTGTATACGTATTAACCCATTTATTTCATTTGTGGGTACCAGTTCCCGATCTTATACAAACATTTGCTTGTACGCTGGAACTCTCATATAATTTCCATTATTCTGATATATGTTCACATGCATCTTCTGAATGATATGAAAATAAACTATACCATACAATTTGCCTTTACTGTATCATCTTAATTCCTAACAAATATCAAGTATGATAATGGTTACCTTGGTTACGTAATTGACTGTTAAGTCCCTCTGCATGTTGCTCTCCTCAATCAGATTGCAGTAGATATTCTTGACCGCATGCAATCTACCAGGATTTCAAAAGACCGGGCAACCCCCGAGGAAGTCTGAGAATTTGCCCTGGTCAAGGGTCGCTGACATGACAATGACCTTTAAGGAGCCTCGCCTTCTTTGGGTGGACGGGGATTGAGAATTTAGGAAGAGTTGCTTGACCAAGCCAAATAGGATGTCCTGTGGACAGACCATGATAAAAATCTTTTCATTGGTAATTAATTTGGGATTTTTGCCCTTGCCCAACGTGTATTAAAAACATTGTATACTCACTGTTTGCTCCCGAAGGCTTGTGAAAAAAACCCCAAGCGTACTCGAATGGGACTTGAACCCATGACTTCCTGCTAACTAATGCAGATGTCTTAGTTAACATCCTCCCGGCGCAATCCATCCTTGGAAATACTTTCATTGTTCTTTTTTGTTTGAATGTTTGTAGGTTTCTAACTCTTTATCTTTTGAGCACACAAAATGAGAATCAGCAACCTTCTTTGATATGATCTTCATGAGTTTAGACAGATTATAAAACTTGAATGATACAAAAGCAAGGTGTAGAAAAACTTGGTTTCATACCGTGTCCAAGCTGCGTTCACGAGCCTCATCCAGAACGATGACACTGTATCGACTTAGCTCCTTGTCTTCAAGAAATTCCCTGAGCAGGCAGCCATCGGTCATGTACTTGATAGCCGTGTCTGGAAATTAATATGATCACCGTAAAAAATCCGTCAGATCAAACTGATATCACAATATGTCTACTCGGCAAATACACAAGTGTTAACTGTTCCAATAGAAATATGACAAACGTGTCCAAGGTGACAAGATTCTGTATGATCATGCTTGATTAAGGTTGACTTTAAAATGAAGAAAGCAGTGCAGCAACAACACTAGCTTCCAGTGGTAAGGGGATTTAAAAACCTTCCAACTGTCAGACATGAGTCATGGTGGTATTGGGAGTAGGTTTTTTTCTTCTATTTCCTGTTCAATCAGAAATCACTGACACCTGAAAAAAAAAAAATTCCACCGAAATAGCAGTAACACTGACAAATTTTTCACACATTTTGACTTAAAAGGCCAGAGACATAATGTAGACTGTACATTTTAAGACGGAAAGGTTTCAAGCAAAACAATACAACTTAATATAAATTTGTGCGAGAGTAAAGATTGCGCTTAACAACCATGTACATGTATGTGCATAGCATGTATTGTGTTTGGGGGACTTAATTGTGACAAATCATTATCCTCTTCCTAACTTAGGAAAAAAAGAGGGATGCATTATTGGCATATGCTTTGAATGGTACCGATGCAATGCCAGCTGTATAAAAATGGGTGAGGCTGATTCACAGCGAAAGACACTTTGCTAAAAAAAAAGCTGAACAGGGATCAAGTTACATCTAATCATGGCTAATGCTGATTTAATATTTGTATTCAGAAATAAGGCAATTAGCTAGCCCATGTAGCCAAATGACATACTGTACACAGGTACAGGGTCATGCAGTTTAGCATCAAATGTATCTATTCATGTTACTGCTCATTTACACTGTCTTCAACTCTTTACTTCTGTTTTGAATGTTCAGTGACTGTCGCATTTTTTCTTGTCTGTTTTCAGTGTTTTTGTCCTTAGTCCAATTGTCTGTCTACAGGCTGTTCTCTACAAGCCTTTGCTTATATAAACAGATACTTCTGCCACACTTTTTGATAAGTTTTAACAAATGTTTTTACCCTCAGCAAAATCAGGTATAATAATAAGGTGATATATCTGATCACCTACCTGTATTTACACTAACGCAATGTGGTATATCCAACGCTTTTTCTCATGTTCAACATACTTGTACTGCAACTCGGAATGTTACTCCTGATAATCTCCATAGGTTTCCACAATGAGCTTTTTCTTTAAACCACTTGATGAGCTGGAGGTTCTTAACATAATAAGAAAACTAAATGACAAAAAAGTGTTGGGCATGACCTAGTTAGTGCATCGTTAATCAAATATTCCTCCTCAGCAATTGGTAAACCTTGGCCAGTATCATTAATCTTTCTTTCACAACTTCATGTAGTATCGTTCCTAAACAATTAAAGATTGCAAAATTAATTCCTGTATATAAAAATAGTGATCCTAATAGCATCAACAATACCGACCCATTTCAATATTATCCTATTTTTTCTAAAATATTCAAAAAATGCGTATATATTCGTATTCTTAAGTTTTTAAATAAATTTAGTCTGGTAACTGACTGTCCATTTGGTTTCCGTACCAATCATACTACTACTCATGCAATCTTTGACTTTCTGGACAAGGTTTCTTGTGCTATTGATGATTCCAAACACACTCTGGGGATATTTCTTGATACAATTGATCATGACATTCTATTGTATAAATTGAATTATTATGGCGTGCGAGGAGTAGTGGTTTAGAAGTTATCTCTTGGACCGAAGACAGTATTTTTAACTATTGGACAGTCAAATTCAGATACATGTATACAAAGATTAAGCTGTGGAGTTCCACAAGGCTCAATCCTTGGTCCCTTGCTGTTTTTAATTTATATTAATGATTTTGTTAAATCGTCAGATGTCTTTTCATTTATTTTATTTGCGGATGACTCAAACCTGTTTCTCTCACAAAATGACTTAAATACACTTATTGAAAATGTTAATTTAGAGCTGAAATCTATTGCTAATTGGTTTAAGGCTAACAAATTATCACTAAATATCACTAAGACTTATTATATGCTGTTTAACAACTCTGCCCATGAATTTGCTGGGGATATTATAATTAATGATACTTCAATTTTAGAAAGCTGTCTTAAATTTCTTGGAGTTTATATAGATGCTGGTTTAACTTGGAAGGATCATATTAATTACTTGTGTAACATAATACCCACAAACATTGGGGTCATTTGTATACATTGATTTTATCATACCTGAATTATAGTACACTTATCTGGGGACAATCCTCATCAAATAGTCTTAACAGACTATTACTTCTACAGAAAAGGGCTCTTCGCATAATTTGCTCATGCAGACCCTCTATTTGCTCAGTGTAGGACTCTTAACATTAAGGATATATATTACCACTAACTTTGGTCTCTCATGTACCAGTTTACTACAAATACCTTACCTTCTCTTGTTCAGGCAATGTTCATTCGTAATCTTGACCTACACACCTATTTCACTCATCTAGCCTTTCATTTTCACCCCCTACAAACCTGTACTATCCTTGCCCAAAGAACTGTTAAATATGAGGGACCTAAGTTATGGAATTCATTATCAGATTCACTTAGAAATTTAAATACTCTGTCAGCTTTTAAAAAGAATATACAAGATCTCTTCGTTAAATATATATTCGTAATTCGCACATACACACATTTCTGCGTTTTTGCAATTAATACTGATATCTTAATTTAACATACCATACTGGTTTCAGGCTACACAAACTTGCAACTACATGTTTACTTGTTTTGTCTGTCTTTGTGTGGTTTTGTGTGTGTGTGTTTGTAATTTAATAAGTAATGTTACAAACGGGGCCCAAATCTACAAGCATTGCTTTCATTGGGTACCCCTCTACAGCATCCTTTCTAAAGTGTATTGTAGTATCATTCAATCATATTTATGTATTTATTAAAAGTTTTATTATTATGTGTGATTATTATGCTGTAATGAAATAAATCTTGAAATGCTTCAACATTTTCACTGCTAAAATTGACTTTTTAGGATGTATGTTATCACCTTGAGATGGCTAATCATGCTAATGTTATAAACTACCGCAAGGGAAAAGGAGTGATGTCCGTGTATGGAACTCTTGCCTTACTTATGCTATCACTCCCTCGCTGGAACTGTACTGCCAGCCTACAGGCTTACCTTGCCGGCGGCACAGGCCTTACCATGCTTACTGATACTGATAGGTTAAGCCTAGTAGTAGTAGGCCTAATACTGCTAGTACTAGTACCGTACTACTAGGAAAAAACATCAAAAATGAGAACAAGAACAACAAACCTGCTTCATAAAGGAACTGCGGAAGTTGTGTTGACTTTTCACTCCCGGTTTCGCCAACAATAACAAGGGACTGTGAATCCTTAACAGCCTGAAGAATGTCTTTTTTGTGTTTTTGAATTGGAAGCGAAACAGAACCGGAACTGTCAGTCATGGAGGCTGCCATCTTGAATGATCGGTTACGTAGCGAAGGTAGAGGCGCCAGACTATTATTACACATAAAGCCATCAATTTAACAGTTGAATCCTGGACTTCTTTCCACCACAACTCATGTACATACAGTATCCAACGGTAAACATCTTTTCATTATGTTGTGCAATAAGTTTGTCGATGTTTGGTGCAATTTTGTCTTCCGAAGCTAGAGGCTGTATAAACATGATAAAAGAAGATCAGAAATCATGTTGTCACTCATCAGAACACAAAACACGGGTTGCTTGCCCAAGTCGTCAGGTTTTCTGTGCAGGAGTGTGATCAGATTCAGTGGTACGGTGACGTGAACAGGAAAGGGTGGGTTCAGAGCAATGGGTACCGACCACTGTCGGCTGAGCATGGCATTATTACTCTTAGGAGTGATGAGGGGGCAGGGCGCGTTTAACTTTGTATAATTTCAGGTAGTTTCACCCTCTTGTCAAGTCTTTTAGATCAAAGGACATGAAAGAATAAATGAAACGCATGAAATCAAGTTTTTAAATGTACATGTGGTGTCTTTTGACACTTGATTTCGCTTTGAACTCATTCTACATGTAAGTTAAAGTACATGCTCTGTCTGTGATACTTCGATGGGATTCTTTTGACACTCTCTTAACATCATCTTTGACATCACTTCTTAACATTTGGACATGGGCAGCGATAGCAGCAAACATGATAATAATTTTTTTTTTTGAGAGTGGGAATTTTGGTCCAGTCAGTTTAATGCACTGAGTCTGAGCATTGCACATGTATGTACATGTATTGAACTATATTCACGAGCTAAGATTTCTAAAGCTAGCTTTCCAACAGATGCAGTACATGTATGTGAGCTATTTTACAGAGAAATGAAATGCTGAATTAATTGAAAACTTTGGTTTGAATTTTCAGCTATTAATTCCTGAACATCTGTGTGATGACATGTTAATAAATATTAATTTTCTTTTATTATGAAAATACAATATGCAGCTTCTGACTAGTGCTGGCAAGTAATGACATTAAAATTGTCAAGAAACAAGGCAAGGCAGCTCACAGATGGTACATGTGGAACACTCTTGGACGACATTCCAGCATACACCCATGATTTCTAGTATTTATTAACAAATTCAAGTATTAATACAGTGTCATTTTTACAGCATATGTCTTCATTCCTTGCAATTAATCCCAGATCATGGCTCTGGACCCTTATTCTCATTTCTCAGAGGATCTGTCTAGTGAACTGGAGGCCCTCCGTGCAATATTTGTGGGTGAGGGAGAATTTAAAGTTGAGGAGTTACCAAAAGATGGAGACTATTGCTGTGTGGTGCAAGTGCAACCAGAAGGTCTGGCTCAACTACAGCACTGCCCAGAAATCAATTCTGGACACTGTGGAGATGTTCAAAAAAGAGAACCAGAACACTGAGGAGAAGGAGGCATGTGATGCAGTGGAGAATGAGGAGCGAATGGAAGTAACAGAAGAATCACAGCAAGAACATGCTACACTACAAACAGAGAGGAGGCAGCGACCTTCATGCAGCCCCAATTACTTCTTTGCTATCCGCATCACCGATCCCGTCATCCGTAGGTGTGTCTAACGCATCCAGAATGCAGTCTGTGATGAGGAGCCACGTCTGGAGAACTGGCGCACTGACACTGCCCGTTTCCACCTCACACTGTGCACAACGGGCCTGGACGGCCAGGAGGATATGTCCAAGGCCATCCAAGTCCTCAAGGTGCTCCAGGGAGACATCTCCAGCCTCCTCTCCCTTGTCACCATGCTCAGGTTTCAAGGGTTGGACCAATTTCACGGCCGCATCCTGTACTCTGCTCCAGAGGAGTCCCCAGCTCTGGCTAAACTCTCCCAGATGCTACAGGTGGGGTTGGCTGAGGCAGGAATCAATTTAGCGGGCAATCGTCCCAAATTCAGCCCCCATATAACTCTCCTAAAGGTGGATTGGAGGGCAACTGATGCGTTTGACAACACACCCATACGCCTTGATCATTACCAACAATTCTCACAAGCATTTATTGGTGTACAACCCATAGATACCATCCACCTGTGCTCCATGATGGACCCTCCCCGGCCAGATGGGTTTTACTATTGCCTTGGTAGTATGGACATTCAGTCTGAACACTCAATCTAGCCTTGAAATGAAAGAACCGCTTTACTCACAACAATATTAAACTATATATTTTAAGTTTACCCTTGTCCTGTACTTTAATGAACAGGAATATTTAATTTCAAAGATGAGATTGCACCGGGGAGATGTAAATGAATTTTGGATTTTTTCCCTGCCCAAGGAGTATTTTTAGATGTAACTACCTCTGATAGGTCTCTTGCATAAATCATTCAAAAGCTATTCTAGCACACCAACAGTTTGATTTGTCAGCCTTAAGCTACTATAGTTGGATTTAGGGACCCGGAAAGGGTCACACAACATATAGTTGTCCTTCGAAACGTGCCATGGAGATTCTTGAGTCAAACCTTTGCAAATACAAACTTAAAGCAGTGTACTCAACAGCAAGGACACATTTACCAACTTGTCAGGAGTTGGCAAGCCGTTGTTTGTCTAGTTGTTTCCATTTATAAGTATGGTCTACTGAAGATGGTGTGACTACACCTACATGTAGACACGTTTTTTGAGAGGGAGGCATAATGACTCAGATCAACATTTCTCAATGATATATTTCACGGCAACAACAAGTCATCTAGCTGAGTGTGCATTGATTGTTAGATGCCACCAGATCTGCAAATATGCCCTGATGTATTCAGATTAAACCTCCATTTAAGTAATAATAAATCTGCATTTGTGTAGAGCTCAGCCTTTAGATCTCCCCACAGAATTCATTGCATATGTAGTGCCCTACATACATAAATGAGTAAAAATAGAAGATCATCTTTGTCTTCTTGTTTTGTTATTGATACCTATAGTTTCTTTTGGCTGTTGTCAATGATTTCACTTCTAGCAAGATCATTACAGATAACTAATACACTGTGTGTTAATCTAGAACATGCAAGATTATCCTTGGCTTGGAATATGATTCCTGTGATAATGCCCTCCAAACACTTGGGTAAGACATGTTACAGATATAAAGGCAAAAGCTGTGCGAGTCACTTGCAAAGTCTATACCTACTTCTGAAGTGAATAAATGTCTCATCTCTGCTGTCTTGACTACATATCAACTACTAAAGCAGTACAATTTTCTGTACCGTCCTGTGGAACAGAACTTTTTAAGAAAAGTGTGACGTCCTATCTTATCCAGTTGCTGGACGACAAGTCATTGGCAATGTTTTGCCTGTTTTTTTAACTCGATTCCATACTTTTGTTATGGTTTGTTTTTTTATTGCATCCTCTTTGTATTTTATTTCTTACTTAATCTTTCGTTTCAAATGTATGCATGTAAAGATCTCTGCAATTCAGCCTTTGGCTGCTATTGAGATTTTAATAATAAATCATGAATGAATAACTTATGGACTTGTCCCAAGTTCAACAGACAAACACAAGTATATTTAGAAATACAGTCCATCATAAAAAGTGACTGATTGATTAATACTCCTTTTGAATTTTTTTTTCTGGCAAGTGATCGTTTTGAAGATAGCAGTGAAAGAAGGCCATTTCTAATGACACCTCTAAAGATGCATTTTTTAAAAATTCTCATTGGCAGTTTGCCTTAGGTACCTGTCTTCACAATTTGAGCATAATGCACATATGATAGAGTACCTTTAATGAATTGTCATCGATGTCTGGGTATAAAAGTGCACCGTGCGGGGCAAGTTCCTGGTAGACCTGTTGCCAGCGAGTGGTGCCACGCCCGCATGGGCCGTAGTTGAATAGCCAGTGGCAGTACTTGTGAGTAAAGCAACTTACCAAGAAAATAAGTTGATGTAATTACTTCGGATATGTTTATGAGAAGGGACTCCATCCACAGGTTGTTAAACTTGTTGTCATACCCCACTCGGATAAGTTTTAACACCTCCCAGGTGCGGACATTAAAGGCTTTCAAAAGAGCAGAAGTACGAGCTGTGACAGACTATGGAATGGATCTAATATGGAAGAATAATCAATAAGCTATTAAACTTATAAGGAGGGAGATTAATTGAAAATGTTTCTACAAAACCTAAACAATGTAAAAAAACAATGAGTAAAACGAAGGAAAAGCAATCAAATTGTTCTCAGAGATTTGATATATTTGGCATAATATTAATACACATATTTTCACTGGTATTTTTAATGCATAAATATAGGTGAAATACTGTAGTGAAAGTACGATGAAGTTTAGTTTAAAAGATTAGTCAATTTAGGGGAGTCCCCCAGTGAGTCATGTGGACAGCGCGTGCAGCGTTGTGATTGGCTGCATGCTGTCCACATCCTCGCTAACTTCTGAGAAGTGCACAGCGTGTAGAATGACTAGACCAAATCATTTTAACGGTGCTGCTTTAGCTTGGATTTGAATACATCCTGTGAAGAACTATTTACAACAGGTAGATTGTTCCAGTCTTTTATAGGGGAAACAAAAAATGAGTCCTGGAATGCTTTAGACTTATGACGAATTTGTAGAAATTTTTGATCATTCCCCCTAGTTCTCCTGGTGTTAGGCTGGATAAACTAGGTTAACATCAACCAATCCGTATTTCATCTAGTCGAGCACACAAAGTCTCTGGTTTCTCCTTCTTGACCGGAAAGTTTCCCAACCCAGCTTATTTAGGGTACTGGTTACGGAGCTCTCGACCCTACTGTTGTTGTTGGTACAAAATCTGGCAGCCTGCTGTTGGATTCTTTCCAATGATGGTATACTGGTTTTAGCTCTACTAAAACCAGAATCCCACGCAGCCGTTGCATACTCAAGCACATGTCTCTATGGAGTTCCATATCTGCCGTCGCCTGTCGTCTGCCTTTTGCTTTTTGTTGTGTCCCAATTCTGCCATTTACCAGTTCCAAACATGCTATTTTCTGTCACCCGCCGTGCGTTGCCTGTCGTGCATTAGCCCCACTAGTGTGGCAAGGACTCTCACTCCCGATCCAATCCTTATAGGACCTGCAAAAGCCGGGGTTTAACAAACGACAATGTGATGATTCCATTCACTTCTAAGGATCTTTTCCCAATAAGGCAAGTACAAATCCCACCTGCAATACTAGTCCCATAATTAATGCCAATAATGCTAGACTACCCCTGCCCCTTGACAAGAAAATGTCACCTGTCTGAGAATTCAACCAAGTGTTTTTTGGGGGAAAAGCATTTTCAGCATAGCAAAAATGTTCAGGCCAACTTATCCACAGTCTAATTCTAATTTGCATACTTTACAAATGTGCCAACTTGTTTTCATCAAATCCTAGAAAGAAATCTGCCAAGCGATACAGATGTTCCATTTTGTCCTCTCAATTTCACTTTGAAATACAGAAATACTAGACAGTGCTGTGGATAACAAACTGTTTATTAAATGTATTGTTAGGGGGCAATTACCACTTGGTTTAAGTTTCAGAAAGTGTGACGTGTTGGTTTTTGTGGGTGTGGTTGCCACGGTGGACAGACTGATGAGAACAGGTTGTCCAGCATATCAGCAGTATTTATGGGGCTAACAAGTAACGTTACTGTTTAAAAGACTTCTGTGAGTCTACCTGCAACTCAAGTCATGTCTAATTTGGGGTATACAGCAGATTTCATCATAGGTATACCCGCCCTCAAAAAAATATTGAGTCAGTTCGTCTCTTATGAAAACTATTAAGGAATCAAACATTGTAATTAATTTGTTATCTACATTCCGTTCTGTGGGATATCGTGCACGGACAGACAGAAATATTACATAGGCTATAGACCTAAAGTCAGGCCATTAATGAGTAAAGCTAAGTCTAGAGTAACTAAGTTATCGAGAAAAACAATCTACCCTAACAAAAGTTTATTTTGTTAATTCATTTATGTAACAAAAAATGGTATTTCATATACACGTCACTTGATCGATGTCAGGATATTATTTCTTCTTGCGTTTGGATAGCCGCTCATTCTTGCGTAAGGTTAAATAAATATATTTGTGGGGTTAGGCCAAGTCAATCCTATCTCCGATCAGGCCAGTCTGCTGGTCCGCCTCAAAAAGGTGTCAGTGGTCCCGCCACACTATATGGCAGTTGACGTGTTCACATGGAAAACCCTGTCTTTGGGGTAATTTGTAGGGAACAGAAAAGATTCAAAGTGAACAGAGATCACACACATTATTACATTTTACAGCTCATTGCTTACTTTCCATGAAAACTATTTCAAAATGAATATTAACAGGATAAACATGCTGCGTCAGACGGACAACTGATCATGTACAAATGTGGAAACTCCAATTTGAATGTGACCCACCAGTGAACTCTCCATTCCATTTCATTTTTACCTTGTGGCCTTTGAGGTCTCATAAATGGAAAAGTACATTTAGGTACATGTGTAAATTGTTTTGTGACCGTAACATGCCCAAGTGGAATGTTTTCCCTGTCTGCTAGGCTCAGTGGGACTTAAAGGAATGATCATTTCCAAATTCCCTTTTACTTTTGTTAGTGCATCTAAACCTAAAATCCCCTACGGATGAAATGGTTCAATTCCCATTTTCAACAATTGAATTGAAATTATTGGGTTTTTGAGGCAAGGCAAAGTAAATTTGACTTGTTCCACACTCGGGCAAGGTTTTAAAACTTAGGCAAGTCCCAACACTCTGTTGGTTGAAGAGTTATTAAATGCAACCACTCACATCCATGAACAGATTCATTTAGACATTAATATATTCTTTTTTTTTGTTTCCACTCTTATTTTCTTTCTAATATATATTTTTTTATTTACTAAATAAATCATATAATATGCCCTTTTCCCTGCATTTTTTAAAAATAATTTCCATTTTTTTAATGTGTATATCATTTTGCATGCATAAGCTGCTCAAAATTTCACGTATTTTTAATGTCTTAAACCATTTATTGTAAATACAAAACTAAGTTTTACTGACTGTTTGTAATTTAATATTCTACAACCTGATGTGGGGCTGCAGATCTATGGATGTCGATGATTATTTGCTTTTGATGCTTCTGGTAATGGCTTCTCATTCTAGTCACTGAATTGATCAATGTGGATACTTCTCTATCGCCAGCATTAAGTAAGTTCTTGACCAGGTAAATTGTAAAGTAGGCCCCATGTATAATTATGAGTGCTGTTGTCATTAATAGTTCTCAGATCTCTATCATTTATTCTTACCGTAGGGAGGGAGTCATGATTCCCAAATCCTAGCAATCCATATACGACGAAAGACATGTGCATACTCAATCTGTTTTCAGAATGTAGGTAAACGTACACGTACCTTTTAAGTGCTTGACCAAACACTAGAGACTGCCAGGAATAGGCTTACATTAGGAATCTTGAGTCTTCATTTCCTTCATCTACATCACAACTCAGGTGATGCAGTACGTTCATCTGATGATGTCGGCTGATGTCAACTGCATCGTTTCTACAGAAAAATAAAGAATTGAAGAACTTACACCAACTACTAACTTTCACATTAAACCAAACTGTTATGCTTGCGAACTTGAAACTGCCACCTTAAATTTCACTGAACGATCACTGCAACTACTTTGTACCCATCGTTACTTTGAGATCATGTCTCCCAGGAGCAGGAAATGGTTTCTTCACCTTCATAGATGATTCTGTGATGATTCCTACCACTTTCTTTGATTTGGAGAAATTCCCTGTTAGATTTAGCAATACCCATAACATCACTGATAAAAATAATTTTCATGGAGTTCATTGTCAGACACCGACTGTCCATTGTTTGTCTAGATTTGCTCAAACCATTGAGGAAAATGGAACATCAATACAGGTCGAGTTGTGCTGTTTTGCTTTCCTTCCATGCTCCAATTATCTTGAAATTAAGGATATTTGGGGGATGTAATTTGTGTGATCTTATTAAAAGTGAAAGTGGCCCTCAAGGTATGTTGTTCCCAATGCTTACACATCAAATTTGCTGGAACTTTAACCTTTCATATTTCTGTGTAAATTCATCGCGGAAAATTTAGGATAGAATGCTTCTGTGAAATGTCATTAATTAACTCTTCAAGTCAACCTGTATCTTTGTTTTACAAAGTGACCAACACTCGGGCAAAAGCAATGAGTTGAGTGCGTTCTGTAGTTTGCACACTGCAACAAATGACATGTTTCCCACACAATCAATATATATATATAAAGAAAGGAGTATAAGATATCAAATGCAAAAAAAAAAGATTTATGGGAATGATTTCCACATAAACAATCTGCTGACCACATATGAGAAATTTAAGCTTCAGGCCCACTCTTAGGGGATTTGAATTGTTAATTACGGTCAGGGCCAGGCAATATCTAATGTTTGCAGTAACAGCACTGCAGATACATATCTCTTTTGTGAATTTGTGAGGTTCTGGAGAGAACCTGATTATGTTTTGGGCAGCACAGCCTGTCGTAGCTCTGGAGGACTTTTGCTTGATCCTGACTGTGATGCAGTGTGGAGGCTTGAAGGATGTCACTCTGCAGGCAAAGTGCAGATTGGGTGGCAATGCTGGTGAGGTAGGTAGGTTGCCAAGGGTAAAGGTGACCCATAGGCTATATAGGGGTGCAGTGTCCCAATTCAAGGAAAATTCTCCGCCAGGCCGAGCCGCACAAAAAGTACCCCCAGAGATTGAGATTGTTTCGAAAAGAGGGGTCTGTTTGGGCCAAGAAGTGGTGAAATTGTGTCAGTATGGTCCAGGATCATCTCTGTAGATTCAGGGGCACCCATCTGGGGGCAAAGCAGACAAAAATGGGATTGAAAATTAGTCAGAAGAGCCCCAGGAAGGTGAGGGATGTCATTTGAAAAATGGCCGTTGGGAGGGCTTGGCAACATTCACGTTTTGGGGGGGGAGTTTGTTTTGGGCGGATAATTAAAAAATTCATTGGTTAATCTACTAAAAATTGAAAATCAAATGAAATCTGAAGGACCAAGCAACACATTGTTTTTTGTTTGAGAGCCCTCAGGGACTTCAGTTGCCTGCCATGGGGCTCCAATTTTGGTTGATTTTACACTATTTTCGATGGAGCTTGAATTGGTTCAGTGCACCCATAGGGCAGGGTGATAGAACTAGTGGCCCTAATCTGACCTTGGGTATAGGAGACCCTCTGGTCTGGTTGTGGGTCTAGGATGTTTAGTCAACTTGGCTAATCTTGTATCCTTTGTCCCTCGATGTGAGGATCAGGTTATGGAGTTCTTGGGATGCTCTTCATCACAGATGCTGTAGGGGCAGCGTATAATGTCCCCCAGGTGAATGGTACACCAGCCACAATGTGTCATTCTGCTTTCTGGAGACACTGACATCAATTGATGCTATGTTGCTCTCTTGCTCCATGGTGAAGGGGATTCAGACAAGGCCGATTTTCACACAGTAAATGCAGCAAAGCTGTTAAAATTAGGATTCTCTCCATGCCGATCTAATATGAATCTGACAAAAACAAAAAAACAAGAAACGTGTGACACGATCAATCAAAATGAGTTCCTTGTTGACACTGCTCAATTTATTGACTTTTTTATACATTTGAAAACTATGCAGCGTCAACTTCAATTTAAAAGCTGTAGTTACTATGACCTGGTGAAGATCAGGATATACTTTTGGTGATTTTTTTTCCATTTACAAGTAAGTTGGCCTGATTATCGATTACAAAGTAAGCCAATTTAGCTGTATGTGTGCATGACCTTAAGCTTTTCTTTCATTTGTTCCCAAATTCAATACATTTGATTTCAATTGAGAAGATTAAATTCAGTTATGTAATTGGAATCACACACAAGCAATAGGGGTGATTCACAATAGTGTGCCGCCCAGTTTGCAACGCATTGGCCACCACAATGCACAAAATCTGTTGACCCTTTCCAAATGCTCGTATTAATAGCCATGATCTTAAGCTTTTCACGATGACTAAGCCCACATACATTTACCATTTAAGCTAGTACTTTAATAGCTTTTAGTACCTGTAGCCTAGTTACAGCCCAGGGTAAAATACCACGTTCATAGTTATGGTCTAAATTCTGTTAATGAGGTACGTTTTCTTGGCGCTGCTTTAATTAATAGAAAATGATTTTCTACTAACACAGGATTTGGTATTTAACAAGGCTCTCTTTATACGAAGCTGTCTCATCAGTAAAATTTGGTCTAGAGAAGTTAACCCCAGATAAACAACTAATAAAGCATGCTTATGGTTATTTACCCTCAACAGGTCTATACATGTACATATATTTAACAAGACCCAAGTTTTAATGACCTGCAACATGTATTGGGTTTGCTGAAGATCAAGCTCCTAGTGATAAATAGATTATTAATTCAAAGAATATTTCATACTGGTTTTGGTTCACTGCATATAACGACTGACATTTCTCAGGAACATAAAATGGAGAAAAAAGTTGATTTAACCAAGGCTTTTTACTTTCCGAATTAAACACTTCGAAGTGACATGAAATCACGAGTGAAAATCATTTAATTCCTACACTTAATCCAAAGACAAAATCAAGGCAATGCAAGTGTCAGAAATTTAACAAAAAAGCTGTCAACCTAAATTGCTTGTTACATACACACTTGCACTCATATTTAAATTTAAGGACTCGGCAGAGTCCTATATCATAATATCGATTGATTCCAAAAAGCTTTATTGCAGCCTTAATGCCTTTTATAACCCACCTAATTCTTTTCTTAATTCTTCCTTCAGAATTCTCCACTTTTTTCTATTCTGATCTTAGCCTATAAATAATTATTTCATCCTGTTTCATTTTTATCTAATTTCATTAGTCTTGATGGTTTTACTTTATTCATTTTATTTCTGCTACTTCATTTTATTATTTGTTTTATTTCTTTATGTACTGGAATGATTAAACCTTTTTTAACATGTACATTTAGATATATTTATTTTAAATGTGTTTTTGTATGGTCAGTAGCATAGGAAATCGAGGCTCTTAGGTCAGTTATTAAGTCAACTTTTCATCTCCCGGCATCTGCTGCTGGCCTTGTGTATATCTTACATGTACATGTATTGTCTGTCTTGTGCATTAATAATAAAGAGTTGTGTATTTCTGTCCCTTGACAAAGAGAACAAAATTATAAATCAGTTGAAACAGCAACACATACCAGTAACTTTACCATTTTCAAATTCTATGTCGCTGAAATCAATCAAACTACATTTGATTTAAATCCTATTGAAATTGGTGATTTACAAGTATGTAGATCAAGGTTGAGCATTTGGAAAGATGGACACTTAGTGTTAGATTATTCATTTTGGGCATATCTAAAAAACAATCATGACAAATGACTCATTTTGCGTAATCGTGTCACACAGCAACGTACATTATGCTATCAAACCAGACCAAATCCAGACACAAAATACTCCATGAAACAGGAAATATGACCAAGAAAAAGCCAGACATGAAAGATGGACAAGAGGACATGACATAAGCAAGAGTTTCCCTACGAGGAGGCAAAGAGGAGAACATGTTAGAAGGGCTTTGGTTAAGAAGGCATGCAACACTGTTCCAACATTGTTTCAATGCCAAAATGACACTGTGACGTCATTTCAGGATCATTTCAGCATTGGTCCAACTTTGAAAAAATGTCCTGTGCCCACAGGTGAGGTAGTGGGGTATGGGTGAGGAGTCATCCTTTTCCTCTCCATAATCAAAATTGCAAACACCTTTTACTTTGATTGGGGGCTAGGTACAGGCACACATTCCAAAGATTTGAAAGTATCTGAGTAACTTCTTGTCTTTTTCAAGCTGTACGTGCAGTGATAGGAGAGGGACGCTTTACACATAAAGAAATTAAACCAAGGAAGGAAAATGAATGGCCCCTTCTGATAAGTGTGTTGGGATAAGCAGGGTAAGGAGTTGAGGGAAAGAAAAGAAGAAAAGAAGGGGAAAAAAGACGTAAGAGACAGACTAGAGAAGAAGGTACACGACGTTGTTCCAACATTGTTTCAGTACTGAAATGACACTGTGACGTCATTCCAGAACCATTTCAGTTTTGAATCAACATTGGAAAAATGTCCTGTGCCCACTGGGTAAGCAGTCGTTCATATACAGTATCTCACCAATTTGTGGAACAAAAATATCTTTTTTTAAAGGGGTTGCGCACTGCACCTACATGTATGTCCATATCGATCCTTTGAAGTTTCAAAAATTTGGAAAGTATTTGGTGCAAAGTAAATTTTTATCTGTTCACACTGTATGCGCTGCAGGAGGGGATGGAAGCCATATACACTCAGGGAAATGGTGAGAAAAATAGAAGGGCCCTTAGGGAGGATTAGGTTAGGTATGTTAGGATTAGGAGGGTTTCAAGTAAGAGGGGTTGGCCCAGCGGGCACAGGACATTGTCCCAATATTGTTTAAATGACAAAATGACACTGTGATGTCATTTCAGCATCATTTCACCATGGAATCAACACTGAAACATGTCCTGTGCCTACTGAAGTCGTAAGTGGGGCTGGGTAAGAGAGTCATCGATTTTTTTACCATTATCAAGAGCATCAAACTTTTGCGCTGGGAGGGATTGCAAATTTGGGCAATATCAAGCAGAAAAATAACCATTGCTTTCAATTTCATTATTTGTACACATGCTAGGAAGGGGACAGAGCTATACGAGACTCTTGAAAATGGTAAGATAAATGAATGACCACTTTGGGAGGATTAGGTTAGCGATGTTAGGGTTAGCAAGGTTAGGGAAAGGGATGGCAAAAGGAAGTGGAAAAGGAAATGGCAAAGTAAGGGGCTCGATAAAGAGAAGAGACCAAGAGCCTGACAGACTACAGGGATAAAATCAACAGAAAAACTAACAAGACAACCATGAGAAAGTAGGAGAGAAACTAGACTGCAGAAAGTAAAAGACCTAACTCATTCTGCATCACCCAACATCACCCAGCACACAGACATTAGTCTCACAAGGGCAGGGACGACCACTTCCCTGGGGTACTAAAGAAATTGCTACCCTGCTACCCTACCTATTCTGCATCACCCAACATTACCCAGGACACAGACATTGGTCTCACAAGGGCAGGGACGACCACTTCCCCGGGGTACTAAAGAAATTGCTATTCTGCATCACCCAACATCACCCAGCACACAGACACTGGTCTAACAAACACCCCAAAACACCGGACAGAAAATATACAAACACAAAACAGACATACACAAAACAATTTAGACAAAACAAACAAATAATAACGCAGGTGACAGGTAACAAAGTAAGACAAATAAAGAAAATACAACTGAACAAGACATTAAACACAAAAACACAAACAGATTCAAAACAAACATGAGTCAACAAGGCAGACAACTAAGCAACAAAGACCAACATGAAGGAAAACAAAAACAAACACTCCAAAACACCAGACAAAAAAATACAAACAAAAAGCAGACATACACAAAACAATTCAGACAAAACAAACAAACAATAACACAGGTGACAGGTATCAAACAACTAAGACAAAGAAACTACAAAGGAACAAGACATTAAACACAAACACACAAATACAAAAACAAACATGAAACAAGGCAAACGACAAGCAACAAAGACCAACATGACGAAAAACAAAAACAAACAATGGAAAACACCAGACAGAAAAAATAAAAAAAAAACCAGACAGAGGAAAGAAAGAAAGGACGAAAGAAAGGAAGGAAGAAAAGACAAAAGAAAGGACGAACAAAAAGACGAAAGGGCGAAAGAAAAGACGACAGAAAGGACGACAGACAGGATGACAGACAGGACGACAGACAGGAAGACAGACAGAAAATCACGACAGACAGGAAGACAGACAGACAAGACAGAGAGACAGACAAAGAACAGACAGGACAGACAAGACAGACAGGACAGACGGACAGGACAGACAGGAAGAAAGACAGGGCAGACAGGACAGACAGGACAGACAGGAAGAGAGACAGACAGGACAGACAGACAGGAAGAAAGAAAGACAGACAGGACAGACAAGACAGACAGGACAGAAAGGACAGACCGACAGGACAGACAGGAAGAAAGACAGGACAGACAGGACAGACAGGAAGAAAGACAGGACAGACAGGAAGAGAGACAGACAGGACAGACAGACAGGAAAAAAGAAAGACAGATGGGACAGACAAGACAGACAGGACAGCCAGGACAGACAGGACAGACGAACAGGACAGACAGGAAGAAAGACAGGACAGACAGGAAGAGAGAAAGAAAGGACAGACCGACAGGAAAAAAGAAAGACAGACATGACAGACAAGGCAGACAGGACAGACGGACAGCACAGACAGGAAGAAAGACAGGACAGACAGGAAGAGAGACAGACAGGACAGACGGACAGGAAAAAAGAAAGACAGACGGGACAGACAGGACAGACGGACAGGACAGACAGGACAGACAGGACAGACAAGACAGACAGGACAAACAGGACAGACAGGACAGACGGACAGGACAGACAGGACAGACGGACAGGACAGACAGGAAGAGAGACAGGACAGACAGGACAGACAGGGAGACAGAAAGACAGACAGGACAGACAAGACAGACAGGACAGACAGGACAGACAGACAGGACAGACAGGACAGACGGACAGGACAGACGGACAGGACAGACAGGACTGACAGGACATACAGGACTGACAGGACAGACAGACAGGAAAAAAGAAAGACAGGACACAAAGACAGGAAAAAAGAAAGACAGGACAGACAGGACAGACAAGACAAACAGGACAGACAGGACAGACGGACAGGACAGACAGGACAGACAGGAAGAGAGACAGACAGGACAGACAGACAGGAAAAAACAAAGACAGAGAGGACAGAGAGGACAGACAGACAGGAAAAAAGACAGACAGGACAGACAGGAAGAAAGACAGGACAGACAGGAAGAGAGACAGACAGGACAGACAGGAAAAAAGAAAGACAGACAGGACAGACAGGAAGAAAGACAGGACAGACAGGACAGACAGGACAGACGGACAGGACAGACAGGACAGACAGGACAGACAGGACTGACAGGACAGACAGGACTGACAGGACAGACAGACAGAAAAAAAAAAGACAGGACAGACAGGACAGACAAGACAGACAGGGCAGACGGACAGGACAGACAGGAAGAAAGACAGGACAGACGGGACAGACAGTAAAAGAGACAGACAGGACAGACAGACAGGAAAAAAAAAAGAAAGACAGGCCAGACACGACAGACAGAAAGGAAACAAGACAGACAGGACAGACAGGATAGACAAGACAGACAGGACAGATGGACAGGACAGACAGGACAGACAAGACAAACAGGACAGACGGACAGGACAGACAGGACAAACAGGACAGACAGGACACACGGACAGGACAGACAGGAAGAGAGACAGGACAGACATGACAGACAGGGAGACAGAAAGACAGACAGGACAGACAAAACAGACAGCACAGACAGGACAGACGGACAGGACAGACAAAACAGACGGACAAGACAGACAGGACTGACAGGACAGACAGGGAGACAGAAAGACAGACAGGACAGACAAAACAGACAGGACAGACAGGACAAACAGGACAGACGGACAGGACAGACAGGACAGACGGACAAGACAGACAGGACTGACAGGACTGACAGACAGGAAAAAAGAAAGACAGGACAGACAAGACAGACAGGACGGACAGGACAGACAAACAGGACAGACAAGAGAGACAGGACAGACAGGAAGAGAGACAGGACAGACAGGACAGACAGACAGGGAGACAGAAAGACAGACAGGACAGACAGGACAGACGGACAGGACAGACAGGACAGACAGGACTGACAGGACAGACAGACAGGAAAAAAAAAGACAGGACAGACAGGACAGACAAGACAGACAAGACAGACAGGACAGAAAGGACAGACGAACAGGACAGACAGGAAGAAAGACAGGACAGACAGGACAGACAGGAAGAAAGACAGGACAGACAGGAAGAGAGACAGACAGGACAGACAGACAGGAAAAAAGAAAGACAGATGGGACAGACAAGACAGACAGGACAGCCAGGACAGACAGGACAGACGAACAGGACAGACAGGAAGAAAGACAGGACAGACAGGAAGAGAGAAAGAAAGGACAGACCGACAAGAAAAAAGAAAGACAGACATGACAGACAAGGCAGACAGGACAGACGGACAGCACAGACAGGAAGAAAGACAGGACAGACAGGAAGAGAGACAGACAGGACAGACGGACAGGAAAAAAGAAAGACAGACGGGACAGACAGGACAGACGGACAGGACAGACAGGACAGACAGGACAGACAAGACAGACAGGACAAACAGGACAGACAGGACAGACGGACAGGACAGACAGGACAGACGGACAGGACAGACAGGAAGAGAGACAGGACAGACAGGACAGACAGGGAGACAGAAAGACAGACAGGACAGACAAGACAGACAGGACAGACAGGACAGACAGACAGGACAGACAGGACAGACGGACAGGACAGACGGACAGGACAGACAGGACTGACAGGACAGACAGGACTGACAGGACAGACAGACAGGAAAAAAGAAAGACAGGACACATAGACAGGAAAAAAGAAAGACAGGACAGACAGGACAGACAAGACAAACAGGACAGACAGGACAGACGGACAGGACAGACAGGACAGACAGGAAGAGAGACAGACAGGACAGACAGACAGGAAAAAACAAAGACAGAGAGGACAGAGAGGACAGACAGACAGGAAAAAAGACAGACAGGACAGACAGGAAGAAAGACAGGACAGACAGGAAGAGAGACAGACAGGACAGACAGGAAAAAAGAAAGACAGACAGGACAGAGAGGAAGAAAGACAGGACAGACAGGACAGACAGGACAGACGGACAGGACAGACAGGACAGACAGGACTGACAGGACAGACAGGACTGACAGGACAGACAGACAGAAAAAAAAAAGACAGGACAGACAGGACAGACAGGACAGACAAGACAGACAGGACAGACGGACAGGACAGACAGGTAGAAAGACAGGACGGACGGGACAGACAGTAAGAGAGACAGACAGGACAGACAGACAGGAAAAAACAAAGAAAGACAGGACAGACAGGACAGACAGACAGGACTGACAGGACAGACAGACAGGAAAAAAGAAAGACAGGACAGACAAGACAGACAGGACGGACAGGACAGACAAACAGGACAGACAAGACAGACAGGACAGACAGGAAGAGAGACAGGACAGACAGGACAGACAGACAGGGAGACAGAAAGACAGAAGGGACAGACAGGACAGACGGACAGGACAGACAGGACAGACAGGACTGACAGGACAGACAGACAGGAAAAAAAAAGACAGGACAGACAGGACAGACAAGACAGACAGGACAGACAGGACAGACAGGACAGACGAACAGGACAGACAGGACAGACGGACAGGACAGACAGGACTGACAGGACAGACAGGACTGACAGGACAGACAGGACTGACAGGACAGAAAGGACTGACAGGACAGACAGGACTGACAGGACAGACAGACAGACAGGACAGACGGACAGGACAGACAGGAAGAGAGACAGGACAGACAGGACAGACAGACAGGGAGAAAGAAAGACAAACAGGACAGACAGGATAGACAAGACAGACAGGACAGATGGACAGGACAGACAGGACAGACAAGACAAACAGGACAGACGGACAGGACAGACAGGACAGACAGGACACACGGACAGGACAGACAGGAAGAGAGACAGGACAGACATGACAGACAGGGAGACAGAAAGACAGACAGGACAGACAAAACAGACAGCACAGACAGGACAGACGGACAGGACAGACAAAACAGACGGACAAGACAGACAGGACTGACAGGACAGACAGGGAGACAGAAAGACAGACAGGACAGACAAAACAGACAGGACAGACAGGACAAACAGGACAGACGGACAGGACAGACAGGACAGACGGACAGGACAGACAGGACTGACAGGACAGACAGACAGGAAAAAAGAAAGACAGGACAGACAAGACAGACACGACGGACAGGACAGACAAACAGGACAGACAAGACAGACAGGACAGACAGGAAGAGAGACAGGACAGACAGGACAGACAGACAGGGAGACAGAAAGACAGAAGGGACAGACAGGACAGACGGACAGGACAGACAGGACAGACAGGACTGACAGGACAGACAGACAGGAAAAAAAAAGACAGGACAGACAGGACAGACAAGACAGACAGGACAGACAGGACAGACAGGACAGACGAACAGGACAGACAGGACAGACGGACAGGACAGACAGGACTGACAGGACAGACAGGACTGACAGGACAGACAGGACTGACAGGACAGACAGGACTGACAGGACAGACAGGACTGACAGGACAGACAGACAGGACAGACAAGACAGACAGGACAGACGGACAGGACAGACAGGAAGAGAGACAGGACAGACAGGACAGACAGACAGGGAGAAAGAAAGACAAACAGGACAGACAAGACAGACAGGACAGACGGACAGGACAGACAGGACAGACAGGACAGACAGGACAGACAAGACAGACAGGACAGACAGGACAGACAGGACAGACAGGACTGACAGGACAGACAGGACTGACAGGACAGACAGACAGGAAAAAAAAAAGACAGGACAGACAGGACAGACAAGACAGACAGGACAGACGAACAGGACAGACAGGACAGACGGACAGGACAGACAGGACTGACAGGAAAGACAGGACTGACAGGAGAGACAGACAGGACAGACAAGACAGACAGGACAGACGGACAGGACACACAGGAAGAGAGACAGGACAGACAGGACAGACAGACAGGGAGAAAGAAAGACAGACAGGACAGACAAGACAGACAGGACAGACAAGACAGACAGGACAGACGGACAGGACAGACAGGACAGACAAGACAGACAGGACAGACGGACAGGACAGACAGGACTGACAGGACAGACAGGACTGACAGGACAGACAGGACTGACAGGACAGACAGACAGGACAGACAAGACAGACAGGACAGACAAGACAGACAGGACAGACAGGAAGAGAGACAGGACAGACAGACAGGGAGAAAGAAAGACAGACAGGACAGACAAGACAGACAGGACAGACAAGACAGACAGGACAGACAGACAGGACAGACAGGACAGACAAGACAGACAGGACAGACGGACAGGACAGACAGGACTGACAGGACAGACAGGACTGACAGGACAGACAGGACTGACAGGACAGACAGACAGGACAGACAAGACAGACAGGACAGACAAGACAGACAGGACAGACAGGAAGAGAGACAGGACAGACAGACAGGGAGAAAGAAAGACACACAGGACAGACAAGACAGACAGGACAGACAAGACAGACAGGAGAGACGGACAGGACAGACGGACAGGACAGACAGGACAGACAGGACAGACAGGACTGACAGGACAGACAGACAGGGAAAAAGAAAGACAGGACAGACAGGACAGACAAGACAGACAGGACAGACAGGACAGACGGACAGGACAGACAGGACAGACAGGACAGACGGACAGGACAGACGGACAGGACTGACAGGACAGACAGGACTGACAGGACAGACAGACAGGACAGACAAGACAGACAGGACAGACAGGAAGAGAGACAGGACAGACAGGACAGACAGACAGGGAAAAAGAAAGACAGACAGGACAGACAAGACAGACAGGACAGACAAGACAGACAGGACAGACGGACAGACAGGACAGACAGGACAGACAGGACTGACAGGACAGACAGGACTGACAGGACAGACAGGACTGACAGGACAGACAGGACTGACAGGACAGACAGGACAGACGGACAGGACAGACAGGAAGAGAGACAGGACAGACAGGACAGACAGACAAGGAGAAAGAAAGACAGACAGGACAGACAAGACAGACAGGACAGACAAGACAGACAGGACAGACGGACAGGACAGACAGGACAGACAGGACAGACAGGACTGACAGGACAGACAGACAGGGAAAAAGAAAGACAGGACAGACAGGACAGACAAGACACACAGGACAGACAGGACAGACAGGACAGACAGGACAGACGGACAGGACAGACAGGACAGACGGACAGGACAGACAGGACTGACAGGACTGACAGGACAGACAGGACAGACAGCACAGACAGGACAGACGGACAGGACAGACAAAACAGACGGACAAGACAGACAGGACTGACAGGACAGACAGGGAGACAGAACGACAGACAGGACAGACAAAACAGACAGGACAAACAGGACAGACGGACAGGACAGACAGGACAGACGGACAGGACAGACAGGACTGACAGGACTGACAGGACAGACAGACAGGAAAAAAGAAAGACAGGACAGACAGGACAGACAGGACGGACAGGACAGACAAACAGGACAGACAAGACAGACAGGACAGACGGACAGGACAGACAGGAAGAGAGACAGGACAGACAGGACAGACAGACAGGGAGACAGAAGGGACAGACAGGACAGACGGACAGGACAGACAGGACAGACGGACAGGACAGACAGGACAGACAGGACTGACAGGACAGACAGACAGGAAAAAAAAAGACAGGACAGACAGGACAGACAAGACAGACAGGACAGACAGGACAGACAGGACAGACGAACAGGACAGACAGGACAGACGAACAGGACAGACAGGACTGACAGGACAGACAGACAGGACAGACAAGACAGACAGGACTGACAGGACAGACAGACAGGACAGACAAGACAGACAGGACAGACGGACAGGACAGACAGGACAGACAGGACTGACAGGACAGACAAGACAGACAGGACGGACAGGACAGACAGACAGGACAGACAAGACAGACAGGACAGACGGACAGGACAGACAGGAAGAGAGACAGGACAGACAGGACAGACAGACAGGGAGAAAGAAAGACAGACAGGACAGACAAGACAGACAGGACAGACAAGACAGACAGGACAGACGGACAGACAGGACAGACAGGACAGACAGGACTGACAGGACAGACAGGACTGACAGGACAGACAGGACTGACAGGACAGACAGGACTGACAGGACAGACAGGACAGACGGACAGGACAGACAGGAAGAGAGACAGGACAGACAGGACAGACAGACAAGGAGAAAGAAAGACAGACAGGACAGACAAGACAGACAGGACAGACAAGACAGACAGGACAGACGGACAGGACAGACAGGACAGACAGGACAGACAGGACTGACAGGACAGACAGGACAGACAGGACAGACAGGACAGACAGGACAGACGGACAGGACAGACAGGACAGACGGACAGGACAGACAGGACTGACAGGACTGACAGGACAGACAGGACAGACAGCACAGACAGGACAGACGGACAGGACAGACAAAACAGACGGACAAGACAGACAGGACTGACAGGACAGACAGGGAGACAGAACGACAGACAGGACAGACAAAACAGACAGGACAGAAAGGACAAACAGGACAGACGGACAGGACAGACAGGACAGACGGACAGGACAGACAGGACTGACAGGACTGACAGGACAGACAGACAGGAAAAAAGAAAGACAGGACAGACAGGACAGACAGGACGGACAGGACAGACAAACAGGACAGACAAGACAGACAGGACAGACGGACAGGACAGACAGGAAGAGAGACAGGACAGACAGGACAGACAGACAGGGAGACAGAAGGGACAGACAGGACAGACGGAAAGGACAGACAGGACAGACGGACAGGACAGACAGGACAGACAGGACTGACAGGACAGACAGACAGGAAAAAAAAAGACAGGACAGACAGGACAGACAAGACAGACAGGACAGACAGGACAGACGAACAGGACAGACAGGACAGACGAACAGGACAGACAGGACTGACAGGACAAACAGGACTGACAGGACAGACAGGACTGACAGGACAGACAGACAGGACAGACAGGACAGACAGGACAGACAGGACTGACAGGACAGACAGACAGACAGGAAAAAAAAAACAGGACAGACAGGACAGACAAGACAGACAGGACAGACGAACAGGACAGACAGGACAGACGGACAGGACAGACAGGACTGACAGGACAGAGAGGACTGACAGGACAGACAAGACAGACAGGACAGACGGACAGGACAGACAGGAAGAGAGACAGGACAGACAGGACAGACAGACAGGGAGAAAGAAAGACAGACAGGACAGACAAGACAGACAGGACAGACAAGAGAGACAGGACAGACGGACAGGACAGACAGGACAGACAGGACAGACAGGACAGACAGGACTGATACGACAGACAGACAGGGAAAAAGAAAGACAGGACAGACAGGACAGACAAGACAGACAGGACAGACAGGACAGACGGACAGGACAGACAGGACAGACGGACAGGACAGACAGGACAGACGGACAGGACAGACAGGACTAACAGGACAGACAGGACTGACAGGACAGACAGACAGGACAGACAAGACAGACAGGACAGACGGACAGGACAGACAGGAAGAGAGACAGGACAGACAGGACAGACAGACAGGGAGAAAGAAAGACAGACAGGACAGACAAGACAGACAGGACAGACAAGACAGACAGGACAGACAGGACAGACAGGACTGACAGGACAGACAGACAGGGAAAAAGAAAGACAGGACAGACAGGACAGACAAGACACACAGTACAGACAGGACAGACAGGACAGACAGGACAGACAGGACAGACGGACAGGACAGACAGGACAGACGGACAGGACAGACAGGACTGACAGGACAGACAGGACTGACAGGACAGACAGGACTGACAGAACAGACAGGACTGACAGAACAGACGGACAGGAAAGACAAGACAGACAGGACAGACAGGACAGACAGGAAGAGAGACAGGACAGACAGGACAGACAGGACAGACGGACAGGACAGACAGGACAGACAGACAGGACAGACAGGACTGACAGGACAGACAGGAAAGACAAGACAGACAGGACGGACAGGACAGACGGACAGGACAGACAAGACAGACAGGACAGACGGACAGGACAGACAGGAAGAGAGACAGGACAGACAGACAGGGAGACAGAAAGACAGACAGGACAGACAAAACAGACAGGACAGACAGGACAGACGGACAGGACAGACAGGACAGACAGGACTGACAGGACAGATAGACAGGAAAAAAGAAAGACAGGACAGACAGGACAGACAAGACAGACAGGACAGACAGGACAGACAGGACAGACAGGAAGAGAGACAGGACAGACACTCAGGGAGAAAGAAAGACAGACAGGACAGACAAGACAGACAGGACAGACAAGACAGACAGGACAGACGGACAGGACAGACAGGACAGACAGGACTGACAGGACAGACAGACAGGGAAAAAGAAAGACAGGACAGACAGGACAGACAAGACAGACAGGACAGACAGGACAGACGGACAGGACAGACAGGACAGACAGGACAGACAGGACAGACAGGACTGACAGGACAGACAGGACTGACAGGACAGACAGGACTGACAGGACAGACAGACAGGACAGACAAGACAGACAGGACAGACGGACAGGACAGACAGGAAGAGAGACAGGACAGACAGGACAGACAGACAGGGAGAAAGAAAGACAGACAGGACAGACAAGACAGACAGGACAGACAAGACAGACACGACAGACGGACAGGACAGACAGGACAGACAGGACAGACAGGACTGACAGGACAGACAGGACTGACAGGACAGACAGGACTGACAGGACAGACAGGACAGACGGACAGGACAGACAGGAAGAGAGACAGGACAGACAGGACAGACAGACAAGGAGAAAGAAAGACAGACAGGACAGACAAGACAGACAGGACAGACAAGACAGACAGGACAGACGGACAGGACAGACAGGACAGACAGGACAGACAGGACTGACAGGACAGACAGACAGGGAAAAAGAAAGACAGGACAGACAGGACAGACAAGACACACAGGACAGACAGGACAGACAGGACAGACAGGACAGACGGACAGGACAGACAGGACAGACGGACAGGACAGACAGGACTGACAGGACTGACAGGACAGACAGGACAGACAGCACAGACAGGACAGACGGACAGGACAGACAAAACAGACGGACAAGACAGACAGGACTGACAGGACAGACAGGGAGACAGAAAGACAGACAGGACAGACAAAACAGACAGGACAGACAGGACAAACAGGACAGACGGACAGGACAGACAGGACAGACGGACAGGACAGACAGGACTGACAGGACTGACAGGACTGACAGGACAGATAGACAGGAAAAAAGAAAGACAGGACAGACAAGACAGACAGGACAGACAAACAGGACAGACAAGACAGACAGGACAGACGGACAGGACAGACAGGAAGAGAGACAGGACAGACAGGACAGACAGACAGGGAGACAGCAGGGACAGACAGGACAGACGGACAGGACAGACAGGACAGACAGGACAGACAGGACTGACAGGACAGACAGACAGGAAAAAAAAAGACAGGACAGACAGGACAGACAGGACAGACAGGACAGACAGGACAGACGAACAGGACAGACAGGACAGACGGACAGGACAGACAGGACTGACAGGACAGACGGGACTGACAGGACAGACAGACAGGACTGACAGGACAGACAGACAGGACAGACAAGACAGACAGGACAGACGGACAGGACAGACAGGACAGACAGGACTGACAGGACAGACAGACAGGGAAAAAGAAAGACTGGACAGACAGGACAGACAAGACAGACAGGACAGACAGGACAGACAGGACTGACAGGACAGACAGGACAGACGAACAGGACAGAGAGGACAGACGGACAGGACAGACAGGAAAAGAAAGACAGGACAGACAGGACAGACAAGACAGACAGGACAGACGGACAGGACAGACAGGACAGACGGACAGGACAGACAGGACAGACGGACAGGACAGACAGGACTGACAGGACAGACAGACAGGACAGACAAGACAGACAGGACTGACAGGACAGACAGGAAGAGAGACAGGACAGACAGGACAGACAGACAGGGAGAAAGAAAGACAGACAGGACAGACAAGACAGACAGGACAGACAGGACAGACAGGACAGACAGGACTGACAGGACTGACAGGACAGACAGACAGGGAAAAAGAAAGACAGGACAGACAGGACAGACAAAACACACAGGACAGACAGGACAGACAGGACAGACAGGACAGACAGGACAGACGGACAGGACAGACAGGACAGACGGACAGGACAGACAGGACTGACAGGACTGACAGGACAGACAGGACTGACAGGACAGACAGGACTGACAGAACAGACAGGACTGACAGAACAGACGGACAGGAAAGACAAGACAGACAGGACAGACAGGACAGACAGGAAGAGAGACAGGACAGACAGGACAGACAGGACAGACGGACAGGACAGACAGGACAGACAGACAGGACAGACAGGACTGACAGGACAGACAGGAAAGACAAGACAGACAGGACGGACAGGACAGACGGACAGGACAGACAAGACAGACAGGACAGACGGACAGGACAGACAGGAAGAGAGACAGGACAGACAGACAGGGAGACAGAAAGACAGACAGGACAGACAAAACAGACAGGACAGACAGGACAGACGGACAGGACAGACAGGACAGACAGGACTGACAGGACAGACAGACAGGAAAAAAGAAAGACAGGACAGACAGGACAGACAAGACAGACAGGACAGACAAGACAGACAGGACAGACAGGAAGAGAGACAGGACAGACAGACAGGGAGAAAGAAAGACAGACAGGACAGACAAGACAGACAGGACAGACAGGACAGACAGGACAGACGGACAGGACAGACAGGACAGACAGGACAGACAGGACTGACAGGACAGACAGACAGGAAAAAAGAAAGACAGGACAGACAGGACAGACAAGACAGACAGGACAGACGGACAGGACAGACAGGACAGACAGGACAGACAGGACAGACAGGACAGACGGACAGGACAGACAGGACTGACAGGACAGACAGGACTGACAGGACAGACAGACAGGACAGACAAGACAGACAGGACAGACGGACAGGACAGACAGGAAGAGAGACAGGACAGACAGGACAGACAGACAGGGAGAAAGAAAGACAGACAGACGGACAGGACAGACAGGACTGACAGGACTGACAGGACAGACAGGACAGACAGCACAGACAGGACAGACGGATAGGACAGACAAAACAGACGGACAAGACAGACAGGACTGACAGGACAGACAGGAAGAGAGACAGGACAGACAGGACAGACAGACAGGGAGAAAGAAAGACAGACAGGACAGACAAGACAGACAGGACAGACAGGACAGACAGGACAGACAGGACTGACAGGACTGACAGGACAGACAGACAGGGAAAAAGAAAGACAGGACAGACAGGACAGACAAAACACACAGGACAGACAGGACAGACAGGACAGACAGGACAGACAGGACAGACGGACAGGACAGACAGGACAGACGGACAGGACAGACAGGACAGACAGGACTGACAGGACAGACAGGACTGACAGGACAGACAGGACTGACAGAACAGACAGGACTGACAGAACAGACGGACAGGAAAGACAAGACAGACAGGACAGACAGGACAGACAGGAAGAGAGACAGGACAGACAGGACAGACAGGACAGACGGACAGGACAGACAGGACAGACAGACAGGACAGACAGGACTGACAGGACAGACAGGAAAGACAAGACAGACAGGACGGACAGGACAGACGGACAGGACAGACAAGACAGACAGGACAGACGGACAGGACAGACAGGAAGAGAGACAGGACAGACAGACAGGGAGACAGAAAGACAGACAGGACAGACAAAACAGACAGGACAGACAGGACAGACGGACAGGACAGACAGGACAGACAGGACTGACAGGACAGACAGGAAGGAAAAAAGAAAGACAGGACAGACAGGACAGACAAGACAGACAGGACAGACAAGACAGACAGGACAGACAGGAAGAGAGACAGGACAGACAGACAGGGAGAAAGAAAGACAGACAGGACAGACAAGACAGACAGGACAGACAAGACAGACAGGACAGACGGACAGGACAGACAGGACAGACAGGACAGACAGGACTGACAGGACAGACAGACAGGGAAAAAGAAAGACAGGACAGACAGGACAGACAAGACAGACAGGACAGACGGACAGGACAGACAGGACAGACAGGACAGACAGGACAGACGGACAGGACAGACAGGACTGACAGGACAGACAGGACTGACAGGACAGACAGACAGGACAGACAAGACAGACAGGACAGACGGACAGGACAGACAGGAAGAGAGACAGGACAGACAGGACAGACAGACAGGGAGAAAGAAAGACAGACAGGACAGACAAGACAGACAGGACAGACAAGACAGACAGGACAGACGGACAGGACAGACAGGACAGACAGGACAGACAGGACTGACAGGACAGACAGGACTGACAGGACAGACAGGACTGACAGGACAGACAGGACAGACGGACAGGACAGACAGGAAGAGAGACAGGACAGACAGGACAGACAGACAAGGAGAAAGAAAGACAGACAGGACAGACAAGACAGACAGGACAGACAAGACAGACAGGACAGACGGACAGGACAGACAGGACAGACAGGACAGACAGGACTGACAGGACAGACAGACAGGGAAAAAGAAAGACAGGACAGACAGGACAGACAATACACACAGGACAGACAGGACAGACAGGACAGACAGGACAGACGGACAGGACAGACAGGACAGACGGACAGGACAGACAGGACTGACAGGACTGACAGGACAGACAGGACAGACAGCACAGACAGGACAGACGGACAGGACAGACAAAACAGACGGACAAGACAGACAGGACTGACAGGACAGACAGGGAGACAGAACGACAGACAAGACAGACAAAACAGACAGGACAGACAGGACAAACAGGACAGACGGACAGGACAGACAGGACAGACGGACAGGACAGACAGGACTGACAGGACTGACAGGACTGACAGGACAGACAGACAGGAAAAAAGAAAGACAGGACAGACAAGACAGACAGGACAGACAAACAGGACAGACAAGACAGACAGGACAGACGGACAGGACAGACAGGAAGAGAGACAGGACAAACAGGACAGACAGACAGGGAGACAGCAGGGACAGACAGGACAGACGGACAGGACAGACAGGACAGACAGGACAGACAGGACTGACAGGACAGACAGACAGGAAAAAAAAAGACAGGACAGACAGGACAGACAAGACAGACAGGACAGACAGGACAGACGAACAGGACAGACAGGACAGACGGACAGGACAGACAGGACTGACAGGACAGACAGGACTGACAGGACAGACAGGACAGACAGGACTGACAGGACAGACAGGACTGACAGGACAGACAGACAGGACAGACAAGACAGACAGGACAGACGGACAGGACAGACAGGACAGACAGGACAGACAGGACTGACAGGACAGACAGACAGGGAAAAAGAAAGACAGGACAGACAGGACAGACAAGACAGACAGGACAGACAGGACAGACGGACAGGACAGACAGGACAGACGGACAGGACAGACAGGACAGACGGACAGGACAGACAGGACTGACAGGACAGACAGGACTGACAGGACAGACAGGACTGACAGGACAGACAAGACAGACAGGACAGACGGACAGGACAGACAGGAAGAGAGACAGGACAGACAGGACAGACAGACAGGGAGAAAGAAAGACAGACAGGACAGACAAGACAGACAGGACAGACAGGACAGACAGGACAGACAGGACTGACAGGACTGACAGGACAGACAGACAGGGAAAAAGAAAGACAGGACAGACAGGACAGACAGGACAGACAAAACACACAGGACAGACAGGACAGACAGGACAGACAGGACAGACAGGACTGACAGGACTGACAGGACAGACAGGACTGACAGGACAGACAGGATTGACAGAACAGACGGACAGGAAAGACAAGACAGACAGGACAGACGGACAGGACAGACAGGACAGACGGACAGACGGACAGGACAGACAGGACTGGCAGGACAGACAGGTGAAGACAAGACAGACAGGACGGACAGGACAGACGGACAGGACAGACAAGACAGACAGGACAGACGGACAGGACAGACAGGAAGAGAGACAGGACAGACAGACAGGGAGACAGAAAGACAGACAGGACAGACAAGACAGACAGGACAGACAGGACAGACAGGACAGACAGGACAGACAGGACAGACAGGACTGACAGGACAGACAGACAGGAAAAAAGAAAGACAGGACAGACAGGACAGACAAGACAGACAGGACAGACAGGACAGACAGGACAGACAGGACTGACAGGACAGACAGGACTGACAGGACAGACAGACAGGAAAAAAGAAAGACAGGACAGACAAGACAGACAGGACGGACAGGACAGACAAGACAGACAGGACAGACAGGACAGACAGGACAGACGGACAGGACAGACAGGACTGACAGGACAGACAGGACTGACAGGACAGACGGGACTGACAGGACAGACAGGACTGACAGGACAGACAGACAGGAAAAAAGAAAGACAGGACAGACAGGACAGACAAGACAGACAGGACGGACAGGACAGACGGACAGGACAGACAAGACAGACAGGACAGACAGGACAGACAAGACAGACAGGACAGACGGACAGGACAGACAGGAAGAGAGAAAGGACAGACAGGACAGACAGACAGGGAGACAGAAAGACAGACAGGACAGACAAGACAGACAGGACAGACAGGACAGACGGACAGGACAGACAGGACAGACAGGACAGACAGGAAGAGAGACAGACAGGACAGACAGACAGGAAAAAACAAAGACAGACAGGACAGACAGGACAGACAGACAGGAAAAAAGACAAACAGGACAGACAGGAAGAAAGACAGGACAGACAGGAAGAGAGACAGACAGGACAGACAGGAAAAAAGAAAGACAGACAGGACAGACAGGAAGAAAGACAGGACAGACGAACAGGACAGACAGGACAGACGGACAGGACAGACAGGACAGACAGGACAGACAGGACTGACAGGACAGACAGGACTGACAGGACAGACAGACAGGAAAAAAGAAAGACAGGACAGACAGGACAGACAAGACAGACAGGACAGACGGACAGGACAAACAGGAAGAGAGACAGACAGGACAGACAGACAGACAGGAAAAAACAAAGACAGACAGGACAGACAGGACAGACAGACAGGAAAAAAGACAGACAGGACAGACAGGAAGACAGACAGGACAGACAGGAAGAGAGACAGACAGGACAGACAGGAAAAAAGAAAGACAGACAGGAAGAAAGACAGGACAGACAGGACAGACAGGACTGACAGGACAGACAGGACAGACAGGACTGACAGGACAGACAGGACAGACAGGACTGACAGGACAGACAGACAGGGAGACAGAAAGACAGACAGGACAGAGAAGACAGACAGGACAGACAGGACAGACAGGACAGACGGACAGGACAGACAGGACAGACAGGACAGACAGGACAGACGGACAGGACAGACAGGACAGACGGACAGGACAGAAAGACAGGACAAACAGGTTAAAACAAAGAAACAGTCTAAAACAAGACACTACATACAGGACAAGAAAAATACACAGGAATACAAGACGAGGACGAAGGGGACAAGGAGACAAGACAATAACAGTACAAACAAAAGACATAAGACAAAACAGGACAAGGACATTGGTCTCACATGGGCAGGGATGACCACTCCCCTGGGGTACTAAAGAACTTGCTACCCTGCTACCCATCCCTACAAGACAAGACAGCTGGGTTATGCAGAGAGAACAAGACAGACCAGAAAGGCAAATCCTACCCTAACAAGCCCGTAAAGACAGGACTTGGGTCTCACATATGGACATGAACTGTGACCCTGCTACCCCATCCCTTCATGGCAAGATAAATGTGATTGTACAGGTAAAAAACCAAATATAAAAAAGAGCCACAAAATACAACTTGGAAATGAGAGAATACGACCCTCAAAGACAACAGACACGAATAAGAGGAAGCATTAAGAAATGACAAACGTGAACTGACCACTCACCCGTTTCCCCCAGAAAGGCAAAGAACGACTGCTTTCAGACTCCTTGTGGTGCAACGGAATTCATTCTTGAACTGTTTACTGCATCGTTCAAAGTCCTGGTACAATTCTCTGATGTCTTTGGTTTCCTGGCTGGTGGAGAAGTCAGTAGAATGCAACTTCAAATCTGCCCGAAACGGGTTTTGAGGATTCCATTCGGTGAAACTGAAAGTGAAATATTGAGACTTGATGATGGGCAGATTCACAGCAATGTGGAAGTTGTGTTTAGTTACATAATCTGCAGGAACTGGGACTAACGGTTTTTACAGACAGATATAGAGGGAAGTGCAGAATTCCCAATTCTAATTTCAGACCTCATTTCCCCCATTTTTTTCCAATATTCTCATCGGAAAAAACATTGCATTCTGGTGACTTTGCTTTCTCAGCAGTTGCGTACAAATTGAAGTCTATCGTGGGAAGTCTGGAAAATTTCTGAGAATTGAAAGGAGTTCAATAGTATGGACGCCAGTAATTATTCCCTGCATTGAATAATTGCCCATCAAAAGCAACTGATGTGAAGTTAGTTACTCGTTCCTCGTCTGACGTTCGACATTCAACGTTGAACAAGTAACTGTTCCATATTAGAACGTTGAATAAGTAACCGTTTGAGTATGGTGCGCCAAAGGGACAAAAAAGAAACGCACCGCGAACGTCCACTTCCATTCACATGTACGCAAATAACATTGTACGTGCCTTTTCACAAAAATGTACGTGTATAAACAAACAACTCTCTCCCTCAAAGGGAACCTTGGGAGTAGGGTTCTTCGGGGCCAACGGGTAACCGGTCAAAGAAGCCTGAGGTGTAGCCGATTGTATGTTTTGTTTTGGCACTGTAAATATTAGAAGAGAAATACAGGTTAATGTTATGTTCTCCCTGTTTTCACCCAACTCAACCCAACTCAAAAGAAATCAGTCAGACGCCCCAGCCATCAACGTTCTTTTTTGGGTGCCTTTCTTTACACTTTAGCGACCCCTTTGCCTGCATTTCAACCGGGCAAAGGCAGTTTTCCATGGTCAAAAGGGCTTTGAAGAAAGTCGTGTCTCTTCACTGGACTTTTTCGCTTGCAAACCAGAGTAGACGGGTGAATGCCTCACACTGCACTGAATTTCTCAAACCAAATTAAAATATCCCAACCCCATGCCCCGCCTGGAGATTACATTGAATACGATGTCATCCGTCTCTTCAATTGGGAGAGACTCCTTCCAACCCGGTGCGTGGGGTTCTTTGGCGTCAAAGAAGCCCTGAAATGAAGGCGCAGGGTTTTTACCCCAGTGGAATTATAAAAGCAAAATTAGAGGGTAATTATAAATAAACTTCCTTTTTTCATCCTACATGTGCTTTCCGAAATAAAAAAAATACACATCAATCTCACGTTCAACTGTAAAGTTGTTTTGATGAAAGTGTTTCCCTGGACTTAAGCGACCGTGCTGCCGACATTTCATCTAGGGAAATTGCACATTTCGACTGTGAAAATGGGATGGACAACGTTTTGCCTCATTGGAGGATTTCCTTGTCTGGAAACTAGAGTGGAAAAAATAATGAATTACGCGAAACTTTTCTAAAATCGATGTAAAATACCTCATCCCCATGCCCCGCCCAGAGATTACAATGAATGTGATTTCATTGGTCTCTTCAATTGGGAGAGACTCCTTCCAACACGGGGCGTGGGGTTCTTTGGGGTCAAACAAGCCCTGGAATGAAGGCGCAGGGTTGTTTAATACTTCAGTGGACTTATTAGGGCCAAAACAGAGGTCATTAATGCAAACTTCCTGTTTTTGATCAAAGTCTTTCCCTGGACCTTCAGCTACCCCGTTGCCTACATTTCAACCATAGCAATTGCGGATTTTGACAGTGAAAAAGGGTCTGATAAACGTTTTGTTGCGTAGGAGGACTTCTTAGTCTGGAAACCAAAATGGAGAAAAGAATGAAGTACAGCAAACATTTCTAAAAACGATATAAAATAGCTCAACCCCATGCCCCGCCCAGGGATTACATTGAATACGATGTCATCTGTCTCTTCAATCGGGAGAGACTCCTTCCAACCCGGGGTGTGGGGTTCTTCGGCGTCAAACAACCCCTGAAATGAAGGCGCAGTACCCCAGTGGAATTATAAAAGCAAAATTATAGGGTATTTATAAGTAAACTTCCTGTTTTCATCGAACTACTTTCCGAAATCGAAAAAATACACATCAATCTCACGTCCAGCTCTAAACTTCTTTTGATCAAAGTGTTTCCCTGGACTGAAGCGACCCCGTTGCCTACATTTCAACCATGGCAATTGCGGATTTCCACTGTGAAAAAGGCATTGACAAACGTTTTGTCGCGTAGGAATATTTCTCTGGAAACCAAAATGGAGAAAAGAATGAAGTACAGCAAACATTTCTAAGATCGATATAAAATAGCTCAACCCCATGCCCCGCCCAGGGATTACATTGAATATGATGTCATCCGTCTCTTCAATCGGGAGAGACTCCTTCCAAACTGGGGCATGGGGTTCTTCGATGTCGAACAATCCCTGAAATGAAGGATTTGTCGTTTAATAGATAGAAGTAGAGGTTAATACTAAAAACGTCCTTTTTTCATGAAACTATTTCACAGAATCGAAAACACACCAATCCCAAGACTGAGTATACTTTTTTACTGTGCTTATCTGCACATTAGTGACCCCGTTGCGTCCATTTCAACCAGGGTAAACCTAAGGCAGACATTCCCATAGTGAAAACAGCTGTGACGGAAGTCTTGTCTCGTCGGTGGACTTCTCCGCTTGGAAACTACAAGTACACAGTCCAGCGGCCAAGACCAAAATAATGGCAGAATATTTCACTTTGTGGAGAAATTGTGAAACTTGGCACACATGCAGGGGACCCCTATAGGATCATTTTTCCATAGGACCCAACTCTAAAATGCCCCCCGGTGGCCGCCATTGTTAATATCGTTATTTGGAACATCTGGTGTTGGCCAGATTGATTTGCAAGATGGCGGCAAGCCTTATATAAAATGCAACATTTCATATTTGTTTATTTTATGATAAATTAATCCACTTATTAATACATGTATCAACTTGTATATTTATGAAGTTCCAGTATCTTGTATGAAGGATGAGGCGTCAAGGACAAATTGGATATGTTGGTATTTTTTTGTATATATTAATTAGACTCCCGTAGGTTTCCAGTGCTGCCACCTTAAGCTTGTTCCACGTTTCAGTTAAGACAAAATAATTTCATTCTTATTTCAATAATGCATAAAGGACAAGTTCAAGACCTACATGCAGACATGTTCAGCTTACATGTAACTAATAATGCATGATATTTGGCAGGTACATGTAAAGTGATGTTAAAAGCCTAAAGAAGTCATTCACATGATAGCTTAATGAATATGGAGCGCAAAGTGCACAGATAGCTAACTCGAGGTGCAGCTCAGACAGACAGATCAAAAACTGGTATCAGGCTATTTGGGCTCTTCCACAAGGTGTGGCGTGGTGTAATAGGGCAATATTATGTCTGAGTCCTCTCTTACTGCTTGATATAATATCATCGTGAGCACATAGGTGCTTGTGCGAGCTCTACCTCTCATCACCGCTCTCGAAGCTATGACGGGAGGAAGAGCTCGCAGAGCTCAGGATTGCAAGTTGTTTTTTATATATTTTAGGTGTTGAAACAAACTGATGATGTCCAAGTCTTTCAAGTTAGTCCCTTCTACGTCAACGGACGGTGCATCGGAAGGAGCAGAAAAACCTGACTTCAACTGGAGTATCTGTGTCCTTTGCCAAAGTGAAACACAAAATTCCATTGTCGTGCCAGGGAGGGGAAAGCGGTTTGCCAAAGGAATGAGATATTGTACATTGGCCCGAGAACTAAGTGACGCTAGAGATGCTGGCTTCAACCCACTCAAAATTGATTTTGATAGACTTGATGATGGACTTGGCATTGAACAAACACTTCGTGCACGTGAAGCTTGCTGGCATAAATTGTGTAGAAATGAATACAGTCAGCTGAAGTTCCATAGGTGGAGAAAACGTAGTGCTCCCTGTGACGATACGCCTGAAGCCTCTCCTCGCAAAACTCATCAGAGAATGAGTGCAGGTCAGAGTAAAACAGGCAAAAATAACATGTGCCTGTTCTGCGATGGTACTGATGGTGACCTCCATAATGCGTCAACGTTTGCAATTGACAATACAGTGCGACAATATGCAATTAAACTAAAGGACACAAATTTGCTCAGAAAACTTGCTGGTGGTGATCTGGTAGCGATAGAAGCAGAGTATCACAAAGCCTGTATGACTAAACTGTTTCACAATGCAAGGAATCTAGAGAAATGCCGTGATGAAACAGACATTTCATCATTTGATGGTATAGCATTGGCAGAACTTATAGCTCACATTAATGAAGCCAGTAGTTTGGAAGACACAGCTCCTGTCTTCCGTCTAGCTGACCTCACTGAGACGTATCGCCAACGTCTGGTTGATCTTGGGATGGCTCCTGAGATTCAAGTCAATCAAAGGCGTTTAAAGGAGAGACTCCTTCTGAACTGTCCACATCTGACTGCAACAAGGCATGGTCGTGAAGTCATATTTGTAGTTGACCGCAACATTGGAGATGCGGTTATTAGAGCCTGCAACACGGATTCGGATTTCATGTGCTTGGCAAAAGCAGCAACAATAGTTCGCAGACAAATTTTTAAAAACTATTACACGTTCAACGCAAAATTAAGTCGGGATGAGCAAATGAAATCTGTGCCCAGCGTGTTGCTTGCCTTCGTTAGTATGCTACTTGAAGGACCTAACATTAAAGACCAAATAGATCGGACAAGGCTCCAGCGAAATGCTGGATTAACACTTGCTCAGTTACTTGTCTTCAACAGTGTTAAGCACGCCAGTCTCAAGAGTTGTACTGTTAGACACAACAGATCACGGGAAAACCCTCTGCCAATTTATGTTGGCCTAAAGATGCATTCAGAGACCAGGAAGCGTGAACTTGTGGATCGGTTGCATACATTGGGGCTCAGCATTTCGTATGACCGCTTGCTGAGGATGTCTTCTGGTGTAGCAAACCGTCTTTGCACACAGTATGAAGAGGACGGTGTGGTCTGCCCACCGCAGCTTCTGAAGGGTGTATTCACCACAGGTCAAGCTGATAATATAGATCACAACCCAAGTTCAGTTTCGGCAAAAGATTCCTTTCACGGGACTGCTCATTCGCTTTGTCAGCATCCAGACGGAACTGATTCTGGCCAAACACGCTCGGATGCGTCTCTGTTTCAGGAAGAATCTAGTCGGACCAAGCATGTTCAACCGCTGCCAACACAGTACACTAGCACAAGCTCTTCATAATGATGCGTATGTTCCTGTATACTATGGTCCTGTTAGGCCACCTATAGATGAACCGTAGATACTGAAGGAGGACCGTAAGCTGGAGTATATGTGGCTGGAACACCGGATGAAGCTCTGCCTAAAGGAGACCCTGTGTGACACTGGTAATGCGTCTTGGGCAGCATTCCATACGTCACAGAAAGAGGAACCCCCAGCTACAAAGACGAATGTGTCGTTGCCATAGCGAAGCAGATCCAATGGCGGTTTCCCAACTTGTATGGCGAGGACAAGTATGTCATTATGCTAGGGGGATTGCATACAGAGATCGCTGCTTTCAGGACGATCGGAGATATTCTTGACGGAAGTGGATGGACAGACGCTCTGACTGCAGGCACCTGTGAAGGATTCCTTCACGCATCACGTGACCAAAACCCACAGGGCCCATCAGGTTACAGCTGCAGCTTTGTATCAGTTACAGCAGAAAGCCTACTTGAACTCCAAGGAGATGGAACAGAATGACAGTGGTCAGACCGAAGCAGATAGATTGACACAGTGGTGTGCTGAGAGATCAGAAATGTACCCACAGTTTTATTTTTGGCAGACAGTCTTAGATTTTGAACGGACTATTTTCCAGTTTGTGAGGTCCTTGCGAGTGTCCGATTTTGGCTTGTACATTGCATCGCAAGCCGAGTTAGTACCCTGGTTCTTCGCATTGGACCATCCAAATTATGCACGCTGGTTACCGGTTCATGTGAGAGATATGTCAACCTTGGAGGAGAGGTGTCCAGATGTCTTTTGCGAGTTCAAACGCGGGGCATTTACTGCCAAGACAAGCAGACCGTTCTCTGCCATTTCATTGGACCAGGCACACGAACAGATTAATGCCCTGGTTCAGGGTGACGGTGGAGCTGTTGGCCTAACTGAAAACCCTGGAGCACTTCGGAGATGGATAGTGGCTGGGCCCAAAATAGCGAGGCTAGTTGAAGAGTTCGAGGATGACTTGGACGAAGGTTGGACTGTCACGACCCCTGATCGCCACCATGAGCAGACAAAAAACGTCCAAGAGAAATTCGTTCAAGATGTACAGTCACTGGTGACCACAACTGAAGAGATGGGCAATCCATTTATGGAGGAGAGTATGGCTTGCTAAATCTCAATTCCAAAGCCATCATGCCAGAGGAAGTTGTACTTGCCACGAGGAGCGTTCATTCACTGGGGGAAGGCAAAATATTACCAATTCATGGAAGAGCGTTTAAATTCCAATTCGAAGTCAATTGGAGACACCATTTCCCGCAACAATCTGGCCATGTTTAGCAAGCCTGGTGTGGAGAAGACCAAAGCAGCGGGGAGACTGATGGAGCTGAAGAATGACAGGGCTCTGTTTTCAAGGTTGTACATTGCCAGTCAAACTAGAGAAGGTAATGTTGATGAATTCTTTAGGCATGAGAACCAATCTACTCCACCGTCATTGGCAACTGGAGGTCAGATGCGCCAGGGTGACAAACATTACCTTTTGGACTGTATCGAAGGAAATGTGACAACCAGTCATGGTACGTCCTTGGTGATTGATGTTAAAGTCCTCGATGGACCTGCTGTAGTTCACTTTCTGGTTCCTGGAACCTGTGGTACCTTCGAGGAGTATGCCCAGGAGGTCTTCCTACCATATGTTGTCAAGGAACTGCATAGTGTCAGACGAATTGATATTGTATGGGATGTGTATCTGTCCGAAAGCTTGAAAAACGCAACAAGAGAGAAGAGGGGCTGTGGCACTAGGCGTCGGGTTTCATCCTCCACAAGAATTCCAGGCAACTGGCCAGGATTTCTTCGGAACAATGAAAACAAGCAGGAGTTGTTTCAGTTTCTTGCACAGAGATGTGTGGAGTATGAAACTGCAGGTGACAAGACAATCTACAGCACGGTGAACAATCAAGTTAATGTTAATGACATGGCCCAGCAAGGACACAAGAAAGTGATGATCCGCACTGTGGACACGGATGTGGTGGTCATAGCAGTTAGTATATTCAAGGAGATTGGCCTGAAGGAGCTTTGGGTCGCTTTCGGGACTGGTAAGAACTACAGACACATTGCAGTACACCAGATAGTCAGTAACATTGGGGCAGAGAAGTCACAGGCACTGGCATTTTTCCATGCATTTACAGGCTGCGACACAGTGTCTTCTTCTCAAACCGTGGGAAGAAATCTGCTTGGCAGGCATGGCAGGTATATCCTGAGGCTACAGAGGCCTTCCAGGCACTGTGTTGGCAGCACCTGACGTACTGAAGACAGTCATCGAAATTCTGGGGCGATTCGTTGTCCTAATGTATGACCGCACCAATGAACTTCATGGTGTAGATGAGGCAAGGCGCTATCTCTTCTCCAAGAAGTCCAGGGAGATCGAAAATATTCCTCCAATGGCAGCAGCTCTATTAGAACACACAAAAAGAGCTGCATTCCAAGCAGGCCACATCTGGGGTCAATGCTTAGTTGCCAATCCAGCTGTTCCCTCACCAGGTGACTGGGGTTGGGAGAAGTGTGATGGACAATGGAAAGTTTTACGGACCATGCTTCCTGAGGCCACTAAAGCTTGTTACGAGCTGCTGAGCTGCAAGTGCAAGAAGACCTGCAAGGGGAACTGCAAGTGCTATGGGGCAAACCTCCAGTGCACTTCACTATGCGCTTGTGATGGACAGTGTTATGCGAATTGAGTTAACTGCGAGGTACAACAGTGCACGGCATTATGCCTTACAAACAAAAAAGGTGTGGCTATCTTGGATTTTAATATGGCAGATATCTGACAGCTATTCTTTCACTGGAATCCTTGATGGGGGTAGCCATTGGAATTGAGTTTCTATCTGTCTTAGATTCGAAGTTATAGACAATCAGGTTTACGGCGGCGGCCATCTTGGAATTCAATATGGCCAACACCAATGTTCAAAACAATTATTTTACTGGATTCCTTGACCCTGAAAATGGGGTATTAGCAACTGGAATTGCTTTTCAATATGCCTTAGTTTCGAAGTTATGGGCAACTAAGTTTAATACGGCGGCGATCTTGGAATCCAATATGGCCAACACCGGATGTGCAAAATAATGACTTGAGCGAATTCCTTGATCCTGAAAATGGGGGGTTAGACACTGAAATGGCATTTCTATCTGCCTTTGTTTAGAAGTTATAGGCATAAGTAGGACCAATATGACGTCCCTTTTTGAAATCCAGGGAAAGACTTTGATCAAAAGAAGTTTAGAGCTGGACGTGGGATTGATGTGTATTTCTTCGATTTCGGAAAGTAGTTCAATGAAAACGGGAAGTTTGTATTAATGAAATATACTTTCACTCTCATAGTTCCCCTGGGGTAAATACCCTGCGCCTTCATTTCAGGGGTTGTTTGACCCCGAAGAAACCCCATGCTCAAGGTTGGAAGGAGTCTCTCCCGATTGAGGAGACCAATGACATTTCATTAAATGTAATCCCTGGCCGGGGCATGGGGTTGAGCTATTTTATATCGATTTTAGAAATGTTTGCTGTACTTCATTGGTTTCCAGACTAAGAAATCCTCCTACGCGACAAAACGTTTATCACACCCTTTTTCACAGTCGAAATCTGCAACTGCCATGATTGAAATGTAGGCAACGGGGTCGTTTCAGTCCAGGGAAAGACTTTGATCAAAAAAAGTTTAGAGCTGGATGTGGGATTGATGTGTATTATTTCGATTTAGGGAAGTAGTTAAATGAAAACAGGATGTTTTTTATAATGACCCTCTAATTTCGCTCTCATAATTTCACTGGGGTAAAAACCCTGCGCCTTCATTTCAGGGGTTGTTTGACCCCGAAGAACCCCATGCCCCAGGTTTTCAGGGTTCACCCCTCCCCCGATTGAAGAGACCAATGACATCGTATTCAATGTAATCCCTGGCCGGTATAAGGGATTTAGGTATTTTATATCGATTTTAGAAAAGTTTTGCGTAATTCATTATTTTTTCCACTCTAGTTTCCAGATGAAGAAATCCTCCAACGAGGCAAAACGTTAGTCAATCCCGTTTTCACAGTGGAAATCTGCAATTTCCCTGTGTGAAATGTAGGCAACACTGTGGATTTAGTCCAGGGAAAGACTTTGATCAAAAGAAGTTTAGAGCTGGATGTGGGATTGATGTGTATTTCTTCGATTTCGGAAAGTAGTTCAATGAAAACGGGAAGTTTGTATTAATGAAATATACTTTTCCTCTCATAATTCCACTGGGGTAAAAACCCCGCGCCTTCATTTCAGGTGCTTGAGTCTAGCACCCTCTCCAAAGGACAGCAAGAGTATCCTGACCGAGTCAACACTTACTGGTTCTTTTAATAACCACACATCTTCTAAGAGACTGAGTCCATGCTGTACCCGCAAGCCTATTGTACTGTACATCTCATGACTTCACCATGCAAAGCTTCAAATCAACATGTATTGGAAACAGTTTGTTTTTTGTTCCTGTTGCACTCCATTGCCGTTAAGGCGAGTGCACCCGGAATGTCAAACGGTTACTTATTCGACGTTCGAATATGGAACAGTTACTTGTTCAACATTGAATGTCGAACGTCAAACGAGGAACCAACTTCACACCGCCTTAAAGAGCAAAACATTTTAAGAAATGTTCAATTTTGAAGGGCAAAAACCTAGTCATTTACAAAGAAAACACTGAAATTTTAAGTTTCAGACCAGTCTCATATGGTTTATGCGCAGGGTGTCAGGTGGCTTCCGTCGATTCATCTGATTTCCTGACAGTCGCTGATTCATCTGATTCATGCGATTGCAACATTCTTGCAATGACTGAAATAATGAAAAGGTGGAGGCAGGATGCAAAATATTTTCCTCTATTACATAGTAAACATCCATAAAGCTACTTACCGATTAGCTTGAGCAGATTTACCATCCTGAAACGCGGAAATGTGGGCGGCAAAAGCTTGTCCTTCCTCCATGGTTGAAGCATGTCAGGAGAGAATGTGACGAGTGCTGATCCGTGCGATTCCAAGTAGCAGAAATGCGCGTCTTGGCCCCGCCCCTCGATCAAGTGTTCTGTAAACACCGCTCTCTGAAGATCGCAATAAGTAGGACAGGCTCGTGTACTACAGTACTCACATTGTAGTAGAATGCTGCGCCTCTCTCTATTTACACACAAAAAAATAAAATATAAAAACACAGGCTCAATTCCCTGCAGTAATATCGAGGCATATATGCGTCAATACGTGTGAAGCTCAATTCTCGAATACAACCATACACGTTTTAATGGGGGTTGGGCTGGTACCCTAGCAAGACAGTTGAAATGTCGCATTTGCCACTGGAACCAGTGAATAGATCTATAAAGGGCGATTGGAGAGGTTATTGACAGCGTAGCCTACTTTTCAGCCGTTTATAATGTTTTAGCATTATCCGATGCGAACGTTGTGGGCGGAGCTTGAACATGCAAATATATTCCGAAGTAGTACATGTAAAGTAGGTATATCAACATGTACTGTACATGTGTGTGCAGTACAGTGTACAATGTACACATGTACATGTACAGTACATGTACATGTACATGTGCGCTGCATATGATATGCGCATGCCGCTTGCGCCCGGCCTCCTAGATCCTGCAGCTTATTTTCAGTCACGCATGCACGTGTTCTTTCCAAGTAATCGTCAGTTGCCCTCCTGAGTGATCCGCGGCTGGCCAAAATGTCTCAGAGAAGTAATATTTCCCCTAAAAATAAAAACGAAACGGAACGAGCTAAATATTCAGAAGAGTGGCACGGTTTCAACCTCCGAACTCAACGTTTTGGTGAAAGCAGAACCACAAATTTCACAGCCTTGGCCCAACTGAAAAGACAGCGAAAGCAGCGCAGCGATGTGACACATCCACATTGTCATATGCCCGACGTCAGACCCACTGCCAGTTCTACAGGCGTTACCAGAGCAGCTGAAGACTTTAGGGGACACCCAGCAGCTGCTGGTACCGGTAAGACCTAAAATTTGTTTTAATTAAAATCAAGTTAGACTAATCAACAATGCACAAGCTTCATACATTATCAGTCGCACTCGCAGTCTCATCAACCGTACACAGGCTTCATACGTATTGATGCTCCTCAACCATACACAGGCTTCATACGTATTGATGCTCCTCAACCATACACAGGCTTCATACGTATTGATGCCCATCAACCATACACAGGCTTCATACGTATTGATGCTCCTCAACCATACACAGGCTTCATACGTATTGATACCCATCAACCATACACAGGCTTCATACGTATTGATGCCCATCAACCATACACAGGCTTCATACGTATTGATGCCCATCAACCATACACGGGCTTCATACGTATTGATGCCCATCAACCATACACAGGCTTCATACGTATTGATGCCCATCAACCATACACAGGCTCCTCAACCATACACAGGCTTCATACGTATTGATGCCCATCAACCATACACAGGCTTCATACGTATTGATACCCATCAACCATACACAGGCTTCATACGTATTGATGCCCATCAACCATACACAGGCTTCATACGTATTGATGCCCATCAACCATACACAGGCTCCTCAACCATACACAGGCTTCATACGTATTGATGCCCATCAACCATACACAGGCTTCATACGTATTGATACCCATCAACCATACACAGGCTTCATACGTATTGATGCCCATCAACCATACACAGGCTTCATACGTATTGATGCCCATCAACCATACACAGGCTTCATACGTATTGATGCCCATCAACCATACACGGGCTTCATACGTATTGATGCCCATCAACCATACACAGGCTTCATACGTATTGATGCCCATCAACCATACACAGGCTTGGCACATAGATTTTTTTACGTAACAAAGGCGAAGTAAAATCAAGGTTCATTTTATTTTACTAATTGGCTTGTGTTTGCCCGTTTTGTTTAAATTTTCCTGCAGATGTGTTTAAGGATTTCCCCGAATGTTTACACATCATGGGCCTGAAGTGGATTTTGGTTGACTTTGATAATCAGGCCACAATCACTGCTGCTTCTCATGGCCAAGGCACATGTACAAGCATGAATGCTGTTTACAACTTTTCTTGTTAGCAATTTAACGTGGATAGTTGCAAACTGTGTCGATGAACACTTTTTTTTCAATTCTTAGATCACAGTTACACTGCTGCCTCAGCCGAGGACATGGTATGTGAATACCCTGTTGAAATAGTTTATTGTTAGTTTCTCACACATGTTTGAGATCTATAATGGTGCATTGATTTCCTTTGTTACCATCCCTAGTATTGTTGAAATACTGTGGTTATCACTGTTCTGCAACATGGGTTAATGTTCGAAGGGCAGCGACTACAGGCATCAATACATGTACCTAACTTTTGCATGAAACATAACTCTAACCTGTTAAATAAAAGTAAATAGAAATTCTGGACTTGCTCTTTATTTCTGCCTGCAAAGTTTGATCAGTTGACTAAAATAAAAAAAAGAGAATTGTTCTGCTTTCTTGTGGAAGCCTGCAAGTTTATTTACAGCTTAGCCTCCTTCAACAGCATAGTACTGTTATTATCATAAGGTCAAATAGGAAGTGACTACCTGTGAACCATGTATTGTCTCTCTCTTGTAATGCATAGTTATGACTATTTTGTCTCCAGTGCCCTTCGCTTGCAGACTTTTATAAAGTCCAAGATGACCTTCCGGATTTGCTTATTCCTGTGTTGGAGGAACTTGGACGCCTATCCAAAGCTCCATTGTTTCAGCACCAGCAACCATACCAACGAGTATTGAAGCAAATAGTGTCACCACTGATGAAGCTAGCAATGAATTTTGTGGCGTTGCTTTTTGGCCTAACCTGCCACAGAAGAAACACAGAGGAGTCTACTCAGTGGACATAGACCGTAAAAGTTGTTCCATCGGGGATTGTCGAAAACAAACAAAAACATATGGCAGATGAGTCCAGGCATATTTGCAGCGTTTTGTGAGCATGGTACATGTTCTTACCTAATCTCCTGGTATCCTTACTTCATAAAAAATGATCCATTGCTGGTGATTGTATAGACTTTTAATTTTTAACTGATGCTTCATGTATTCTGCTAAAGGACTGAAGTGCTAGGCTGCCAGCAAGTTTCCTATTCAGTGCCGGCAGCTGTATCTAAACAAATGCAAGATGTGTCAAATGGGATCATAGTATGTAGACCTGATGTTGTCATTAATGACCTTGGAGACAGTGCCACCATTACTTTCTGTTCTTGAAACAATTTTTAGTAAACATTTTTTAATTGCTCTTGCATGTTTCCTTTATCATATTTAATATCAGAGAAAAACATTGCGTCAGTGAATTGGACATTTTTCTTAAGTGTACTGTTGGATAAATTTGGAAAACATTCAGGATTTTTCATCATTGGGATGACCCATAATGCCCTGATAACCCCACCCACAAGAAAAAAGTGTTCATGCACTTGTGAGTTATGGTGTGCTGTTACTGTTGTGGGTATTGAATTAGGTTGAAGTAGAGATGCATTGTTTTAAAGGTCACTTGACTTTTGATGAATCAGACTTTTCAATAAGTACAACAATTAGTGTTCAGTATCATGTGCTCTTCACCTAACTGGTGTGTTTTTCCTTTTTGTGTTTTGCTGTGTTTTTTTCATTATTTAAAAATGTTACCATTTCAGGCATTTGCTACAGTTTTGAGATCATGGAGCGGTTTGAATCTCCAAATGTTCCATTCACTCTGTTACTTACCCGTTTTGCAACTAGTGAGTCCACACTTTTTTAAAAGTTTAACCACAGTTAGGGAACATGGGTGACAAAAAATTTCGCTACAGTGTCGCTGTAATGAATTATCTTAGATAGGTGTTTGTGTATCTTTGCACTCTTCTCAATGTGTGATTTGTCATTTATTCAAACTTTTATTTATTTACAACAGTTGCAGGTATGCAAATGGGATTGACGCTTAGTGCTCTGCCAATAAATAGGAATTATCAAACTTGACAGAATGTATTTAAGCAACATCAACAAAGAATGGAATACATATTTGTCTACAGACTGTTTTAAATTTGAGGCTTTTTCTTTCGACTTACATCATATTATTGGTCAGGAATATGACCTGACATGGAATATAAAAATACTTTTTAGCTTAAAAGCAAAGATGCATTGGAATAACCCTCAAAATACCTTTTAGCAACAAAGTAATGCACTTTGTAGGTCCGTCCTGTTCTTAGAGAAATTGATTGCAGCTGCCCAAAGAGAAATTCCTTGCAGGTTTGTTTCCCATGACTACTGTAGGTGTTTAGACCATCTATGTCAAAGGATGGAAGTGGTTGGGGGGGGGGTTATTTCAATAAGAAAGTTGTGTTAGAGACTTATAGATTGTGCAGTGCTAATATGAATTTAATGGATTCTTCATCCAGTAAGTTTCAGAGTTTTCCAACAGCTGTTCTTATTGTAGAATATTCTTAAAATTGACAAGTTCTGTGCTGAATTTTGCACATAGATGTCACTCTGTAATAGTTAATCACAGGTGTTAACGCACAAACTTTTTGCACTCTTTTTATTTTGTTTCTATATTTTTCAGCTCCTGCAGTCGTTATGTATGACAATGCTTGCCACTTGCACTCATATTGTCTTAACCGAGAACCTCGCCATTTTCGAAACACAAAGTTCCTCATCGACAGTTTGCACTGGCCTTATCATACAGGTAATTGTTGTGCTTGTCCGTAGTACAGATTACCTCGAGAAGTTTAATTTGTTAAAGTTTAGCTGTATTTGTTTTTGATTTTGTCGAATGTTCCTTGAAAATACCACTTCAACAGAACTATGAAGTGCTGTGATAATTGTGATGGTTTTATTTAGTTGTCTTGCCCGACATCAAATGTAACTTTTACTCATCTGACATTTGTCTTTCTTTCTCTTTGTGCATTTTCAGCATGTTCAAGTGGATATAGACTTGATGCTTACCCACAGTATAAGATGCTGAACAGTCAAGTTGCAGAGCAAATGAATGCAAGTCTCCAGCGTATCAAGGTGCAGATTTCATACATGAAACAGGACAACTTTCTTTGGCATTGTCGAGTATTCGTGTGGTGGAGAAACTCAAAAAAACTGAGTCCAAAGTAAAAGAAGTTTACCTTCTGTATCAAAGTCTAGTCCACCTGAAATTTGTCAATGTTGTTAATGATGGAGGGTTAAGAAAATCTGGCAAATTTAAATTGCATGCATTAGCAACAATTTCTACAGACACGATTTGTAAAGCTGAACCAGCAAACAAATGCAAACCTAATTTTTGGATTCCAAAAACTAAGTTCACTATGGAGATGTTGCCATATGAATATTGCCCAATTTTCCTTTCCATGGTTATACTCTTCTCTCTCATCACTTTAAGAAGAACCCGAAAGTATGTGCCATGCTGCTGTAAATTGATTGCTTGAAATGGCTGTGGAATGAATTTCTTTTCAACTTGATGTTGATTCATCTTTTCACTACTCTTCGGTATATCCAAAATGCATGTACAGCGTAGTTGAAATTCTCTTTAAGTTATGTAATATGGCAAGTGCACATTTGAGACAAGTGAGCATTGTTGCTGAGATGTTAATCTAAAATAATGCATTTAGATGACTTGCTTAAATTTGGAATCTCACATTTTCTCCGTCAAACATTTCATACAAAGCAGTTCCATGACGTCCAGATTTGAAACGTTTTGATCCTGATATACATTAAATAATATACCCAAAGACTAAAAAAATGCGAAATGATATTAGCCACTTCTATTTTACTATGAGGACTGGAAAAATTTATGGGGTTGTGGTGGGATAATTGCATTCCGAAATGATATTTGAGTTTGAAAGTCAAAACTAGATGAAAATTGTATGTTTACAACATCGTTCCTCGGCAATTCGTCTTAAAAGCCTCATCCGGTGATGTCACCGAGGAAGTCACTATGCCATTCCCTGATCCCTAAAATTTATCCGCCGTCCAAGGACGACCACATGACAGGTTCACAGTCATTAGCTTCATCGGGGAAAATGCTTTTTGAAATGTTTCCATTGTCGGGAGTTTAATGCAGTGCATCTTTTGATGAATTGGTCAAAGAAGGCGGACATCAAGTCTGCAAAACATTTTACTGCACTACTTAATGACCTCAAAATCAAAAATCCTATTCACGTTTTGTATTAAGAAACTGAAAGACTACGAACCAATGTGGATATGTGTCAAAACCCTATTATTGTTATTGTTGTTGTTCAGTAAATATGTATACCATTGAGGTCATATTCATTTTCCACATGTACCTATTTTGCCACATACTCAAACAATGCTAGCTATTTCCGTTCTCGTATGACTTTGTCAAGGAGAATAGTTTGAGAAGGAAATGGAGGAACAATGTTGTGTGGGCACACCTTGAGCTATGGCTTCTGTCAGTACATGTACAACTTCACCACATGTAGGAATTTATCCAAATTGTTTGGGAACTTTCTTGTGCTTATAAATCAAACCACTGCCAGCTAGTTTGCAAACCCATTTTACGTTTGCTGCTTTCGTGTTTAAATGACAGGATATACATGCTGTTCTCAGAATAATAAACACATTGTGCTTCTTAATATCCATTGTGTTATTTGTTTTCTTTAAACTGTTTCGAGTAGTCCCTTATCAACTTGTGCCGGGCCAGAGATTAGGACGGTTCATATTTTGATTACTCAGTGTGTATCACAAGTTGTACATGTATATTTTAATTTGTAAAAATGTTTTTTTCGGTCTTAAGACCACAAGGTTAATCACAATCACGGTGCATTGAACAACATGAAGGTATGACCTAAAAAGTGAGCTCTTTTTAGTGGGCAGTACGCTTGGGATTTCCCCATTGTCACTTAGTTCAGTTTAATGTTTCTTGGGAACTCTGCATGTGAGCAGAGCGTGGATTGGGGCAGGCACTCTGCTTGTATTTAGCCTGTAGTCATGACAAGCGTAAAGAGCGATTCAAAAATCAATGATTTCTTACATTGATTACGCAAACATAAAACAAAAATCCCCTTCCCGATTTCGATAAAAATCGACCAAATTAATTAATTGATTTAAAAAATGACAAAATGGTCACAGTAAACTGCAGCTTATGATTCTGAAAATCAGAGCTCTATTCATAGATGCAGTGGTCGCAATCGAGCATGTGACTTCACTGAGCCCGGAGAGTCGGCCTGGGTATTGACTTTGTGGTTTCAAAATGGTCAGGGGCACAGGCTCTCAAGCTAGTCCCAGAGAAGGCGGTATTGATGAGGGCGCTCTTTCCGGCAAGCGGAGTCTCTGTTGCCTGCACTGTTGCAATTCTAGGAAATTATCGTCCACACATTGACGCTTAAAAATTACTTCTACAAATGTTTCAAAAAGAGGGGTTCGTATTTATCGAGATACTGTTGAGTTGTGTAAGTATTTAGCCCAGGATTATCTGTGTGGATTCAGGGGCAACCATCTGGAGGAAAAGTAGAAAAAAATGTGATTGAAAATTAGTCAAGAGAGCCTGAAAAAATGAGGATTGTCGTTTGAGAAATGGCTGCGGAGACACTTTGGTAACATTCACATTGGGGGGCCGAGGTCAATTTTGATAGATAATTTAAAAATTCACTCGTTAACCTAATAAAAATGGAAAACCAAATGCAACCTGAAGGACCAGACAAGGCTTTTTTTAGATGCCTCAGGGAGTTCGGTTGCCTTTTACATGGGGCTCTAAAATTTAATGGTTTTGCATTTTTGTAATGGAGCCTGAATTAGTTCAGTGCATCCCTTCATGCAACTTTGCTTCCCTGGTTCACAAACGAGCAGTAAACGAATGTGCTGCAATCTCATCGCTGCCAAACAAATTGATAATCCGGACCAAAGTGGCTCTTTCCAACCGATGATGGGGTGTTTCCGCTCCTATGCATTATAAACGGTTTAATTTAATTAACAGAATGCATGAGGAGCTGCTTAGCCTGTACCCCTTCGGACCATCGCGCACAGTTCTTTCAAAACTTGAATTTCGAACATCCGTAGCCCAAACCAATATCATACATCAAGATTAATACACGGTCCATTTTTAATCGCGTAATAGTGTAACGCAAAGAGTGTGGGTGAAATTTGTAAATGCAAGCATTTGGCAAAACGCACAACGAAGAAACTTTTGACAAACGTTCAGGGTTAAATCGGGAAAATTATAACAAAAATTATGTTTTCTTCGATATTTGTCCAAGTATTTGAATTACTTTGTTCATTTCTACATGGCCAAAAACATTCGGTTACATTTTTCCCCATGGTTCAAGATTTGAAGCATGCCGTTTTTTTTCTTATGCCGTTAAGCCTGCAACTGTTCCAAGTCTGCAGTTTGTCGGTTGATTCCTGACAATCCGTAAATGCATACAATTTAATCTGCAAATGTAATAAAAATTAACAGACTTGAAAATCCCCCAATTAGGTTAGGAAAAATCTCTCAAAATTTTCACTTATCGACGTTATTAACGGTTCGCCATTTCGATGATCTCAACACATATCTTATGGCACTTCAAGATCTCTGCAGTCATTTTTTATTTATTGTAATTTCAAATAAAGGTTTACAATATCGAAGTGTACAAATTACGATTTACACCCAATTAAACAAGGAAATCGTTACCATGCGAGAGCTAGACCTAAACAGAGTGCACCAATGAATGTTTATTTGAAATCAGACAAAACCAAGCCCTGCCAATTGAGCTCGACGCAAGAATTCGCATATCAATGACATTCAATATTTCTACAATTGAAACGAGACTAGATGTACTACGGCGATAACGTTAACTTGAATGTGTCTGTCAGAACCGCTGTGAAGCTGTTTTGGAAGTCATTTACAACAAATTAAATTCATGAAGTACTCGTGATATAGACGGCCTATAGTTGTTTCCTGACCAATGCAAACAATAAAATTTCCTAATTTGGAGGAATAAAATCAGATAAAAAGATAATTTTTATTGCTCAAATCAGAATTCGGCCAAGAAGCAAAAAGGATCTGAAAATCATCATTAAATGGGAGACTTGTGGAATAGACGTCGATCGGGTATCCAGGGATAGGGACACTGGAAACTGGATAAATATAAGGGGTAGTGAATTATGCGGAAAAGCCTCGACTTTCTGACAACAAACACGACGAGCAATCTTGAAATACAAAATTACTATCAACATTATGATGCGGTGATTGGGATGTTTCTGTGTCAAATTAATATTAGCGACATTGAAATAAAAGTATTTAGACCAAAACCGTAAGACGGAGCTCTGAAAGTGCCATTGGTTGTCTTCATCCCGCAGTCTCAAGGTGTTTTTACCCAACTTCGATGATGTTGTCATTCCGTGAAACTATCTCTATATGTCGTCATCAAACTTTTAGGGTTTTGCAGTTGAGGACCTCTTTACAATTAAGTCAGATGGAAATTTTGTAGCTCCGTACGAAAGCCACAGAGTGCCATCTTAATAAAATATTCAAATTGCTAAGTATCATTTTAAAAAATTTGTTACCATTAACTACATTTTCACATGTGCGTTTGTTCGAGAGATTCTCCAGTTTGTTCCTGTAAGATCTCTAAGCAGACACGTTTATTCCATTTCCCATTGAGAAATGAATCGAAAGCTCTAAGTGTATGTGACAGTTAAAATTGAAAATGTTTGCCTGAGCAACATACTTCTTTTTAAAAATGTAACAAATGGTTCATACCCTGACATAGAAACAAGGCTTGTATAAATCAAAACGAACTGGAGAAAGCGTGTCCCGAACAAACATAATTTAAACAAATAATATAATTTACTTTTAGAAAGTTTCACAAAAGCAAAAAGGCTTTCTTTTATTTGGGTCTTATTAGAAAAACAAATACCTGTGTCATGATTTTACTGCTTCGCGTTTGTCAAGATTCCCAGGGGTAATATTTAACTTCTTGTAGGCCTACCTACTCTATTCCAGGTTAGAATGCGTTCTGTATCTTGTCGACCCTGGAATAGGTTTCTCTGGTAAGAGTTGAAGAGAGTTGGGAGTTTCGGAGGAGTCACTTGATCATCCACCATGGGCACCTTCTGGACGACAATAAGTTTCCTTTAAAATGTTATAATAGCCATTAGAAATTGAAAAAAAAGAGAAAGGAATTACGGACGTCATTTGTGCACAAACCGTATGGGACTGGTCTGAATAAATCTGTCTTCTAAATAAACGACTTGCATTTTTTCCTCCTAACAAGTCAATGTTGGGAACAAAAACTGGTTAAAAATTTGGCTACAACAATTCCGAAGCTGAAATAATTTCAATCAATTTTTTTTCCATAAGAGTCTCGTAGGCTTATAACTGTGCACCGAGCATCAAGTGTTGCCTGTACATTTATATTGAACTCTCTTCCGGCTCCGTAGCCTACCGATTGGACCGCAACGACCTGTTTGTTGTTGTTTTTTTTTTTAAAAGAGCGACGATATTTGTCGTTCTACAATGATTTCCGAATACGTCCAGACAGACGCATCACACCACTAGTATGGCTGATCCGGCATCTGGGTTTATCATCGTTGTAGATAACGGTGTGTGCACGATTCAAAAGTTTCAACACTTGGTGGTGGGGCTGTAAAAGTTCAAGTATGAAATGTATATGTACAACACAAAATGTATCCCGTAATTCTCACCGGATCTAAACCGATCATCACTAGGACAGTGTCATATAACTTGTATTAACGGGCCTGTGCATGGTACGTGATGTGCATGCAGAGTTACACTAGCAATTGAAGGGATTTGGGGTTCGAGATATCACGTAAGCGGTTAATGCTCGTTGTACAGTTCAATGACTAAAGAACACTGTTTATACAAGGTTCTGCTTGGAAAGCGAAATTAATTTTATTCATGATAACATGTTCCTGTTACAAGGACCTCTCTCACGAATGCACACACTTTTATGCAACTGTATTCGCAAATTTTTGTACTTGTTTTATGTATCCAACCTAGCACATCTACTTCTTTCTCTCACCCATGATGCGTAGGCCTACAATCATGTTTGTAAAGCTGGCAATGTTTCCCTTTTCTCTTGAACATTATCTTGTTACATACCCGCTATTATACAATAAATAATACGTCAATACAAGTTAATTATTAAGTAACGTTGGAAGCCGACACTGTAAAAATAACCTTTTAAGTGGTTTACTGTTGATTATTGGCATTTCAAAGGTAAAATTAACAAAAGAGAATTGACACGTGTATCCAACCAACGATATGCCTTGTTCTTATCAAAAGAAAATTCTAAGAGCTGCCAGCATTATGTATCACCCTTTAATCAAAGCACTGGTTACTGTCATTTCCAGCTGCACTGTTTACCCTTCCTGAAATTAAGTACTGTTCTATTTTTATGACGAAATCTCGTCACAGGTTCACTATTCCATTCTGATGTTAGGACATTTGCATGAACAATTTACTGAAGGCAATTCGTGACTGTTCATGTTGGCCTAATTTTATGAAATAATCATTGGCTGCTGTACATTACTTGTTGAAAATACATCAACAAAACAGTGATGAGGAAAATTCGCAATACGTGTTTGCATACAAAGGATTATTAAGCGAACACCCATCCCCAGAATTCCTGAAAACTTTACTTAAACTTTGCTTTCCCTTCGATTTAATTTTTTCCAATAAGTTTCATGGGAGGCTGCAAATGCATTTACACATTCTTCAAACCACTGTATCTAATGTTACAATTACATAACGAACATAACAATATTATATAGTGTGGCATTATCAATTAAGGGACGGACTGGGTGCCGACATCATGAGAAAGATGGAGGATCCTTCTCCGCATAACCTTTCCATAGGGTCCGGGTGTCAGCTGATGAAGTCCATCCTAATAACAGCAACAAACCAAACCAGAAAACAAACACCACATGTATAAAACTGCCACTTCCCCAATAACATGATACAGGCCCAAAACGGGTCTTCCTTAGTTATTTCGAGGACTGCTTAATAGTCGGAGCATTTGTCTCATCAATTTTACCGGAGCAAAACCAAGGTTTTTGATAATAACATATTCTCATTTTCAAGAATGATTGAATTTTGTATACCCCTGCAGTATCCAGGTCTCCCTTCCTGTGGACATACAACTGGATAACAGACATCAAAGTTCCACTCAGAATCGTGTCATTTCCTTTAATGCCAAAAAATGCCATCCCGTGCTGTTTGTCACGTAAATCCTACTTATTTCTTCATCCATCTTCACCACTATACAAACTAAGTACTCACATTTAGAAAGGCCTCCATGTATGCAAGAACATGCAAACCGCAATCATGCAGGTTTTCCTGCTGCAGCACCTGATGAAAAAAAGAAGAGAATTTTTAGCTAACACAACATGTGATATTTGTTGAGGTTGTGGGTCAAGGACGTCTATAAACAAGGAACAAAGTGAAATCAACAATATCCAAAAAATCACAATCTGCTACTGATCAGCAGGATTATGCAGAAGTTTAATGGAACTTCGCACTTTGATTAACCAAGTGTAGTTGAAGTGTTTAATTGTAATGCGCCCCTAACTTATCACATAAATGAAATCATGCCGACTGTTAAGATAATGCTGTTCACAGACAAACCAAGTACAACAGATGACTCCAAAACAGAATAATTTAAGATTCCCAATGAACACTACTTTATTTCTTAAACCAAAACCATGAATACCTTGTCAATAATAAGGGCCGATCGGATACCTATAGCTCAGCAAGCATGCTTGGATCAACCACATTCATTATTCACCCTACACTGACCGCAACACTACGTTCCATGTTTCTTTCAAAATCTAATATATGGAGCAGTTTAGTTATGAAAGGAACTATAAAAAAATAAAACAATGGGCAGTGTATTTTGTAACAACCGTGTGCTTATATTTTTAGAAATGTGGATGTAACTGCAACAGATAAATCTTACCTCACAGACCTCCAACTCCAAGCTGTAATTAAATGACTTTCAAGCACACCGAGCAATCTGATTCATGTATCTGGAGAAGTGATGAATCAAAGAATTATATACATGAAAAACCTACAAGATAATTGGATTCTGGAAAAAAAAAAGATCCAACAGCGCAAATGGAGTAGTTTCTCTAACAGAGTGCAGACAGTCTTGTCTAACAATTCGTATGACAACTTAATCAAATCAGATCTTCAGACAGAGGTACATTATGTTATTTTGTCTGGGCAAAAGTAAACGGAGAATTGAGTTGATTCTCAAAGCCAATCAAAATCTGGAAAACTTTTATGACGTATAAAGTATGACTGTGTGGTGAACCTAAGTCGAATTTTGTGTAAAGTTCATGTGAGCATGATATACAATGCTGGTGTGTAGTCCCAACAGCTGAAGTTGTACTGGCTTGAAAGTAGTGGTTATAAAAAAATTTTTGGGTTTATTTAAGTGTGAAATTACGGTTCAATATACACCGACAAATCACAAACATTTGTCATGCATGCATTTTCAGGATAAATGAGAAACAGTTAAGTTAATTAGAACTAACTAAAAAAATTAATACTTTCAAATTTAGACAGCAAGTGCCATATGCCTTTGTGGGACAATGCAACTGTGATACATAATACTCAGATAAAATACCGTTGTCATGTTTCTAAACAGTTTAATAAAGGCTTTCATTAAGTTCCACTCTCATACATTACCTAGTGGTGGTCTGATGGATCTCTTGATACACTTGCTGACCCAGATGCCCCTGCAGAGAGTCAAGGATCAGCATCCTGCATTGGAAAACCAGCAAAGACATTACACAGTTCTCATCAAACACTTTGGTAGTAGGAAACTTGTCTATATCGATTAACTGCTTTTCAGGATACATGAAGAATTATTTGTAATTTCTGACAAAACATTTAAACATATAAAAATAAATGAGAGTAACCCAAGTGGATTGCTTATTGCTCTCACGTTTTCCTCTGGTCTCAAATAAAGTGGCATATTCAACTGTCAAAAGACTGTATTAACAAGAAAAAACTTGCATCTTAACTTTCAGTAAGTTGCATTCGATCAACTGATAATTACTGGAAAATAACTTGTGCATACTGGTTCTCATGCTGAAACAATTTCTTTTCACTGGAAAAATAGCAGGTGGTAGCAGAAAGTGCATAATTTGACCGAAGCATTCCAGCTCTAGGCCAAAAATAAAATGCTTATGATTATGGTTTCCCAGCCCACCCTACTTTTTAAATACCTGTGAAAAGGGCAGTCATTCATCATGTGATAGTCATTTTTATTTGAATAATGGTCTTCTGCAGATATTTCATGATGTAAGTTTAATGAAGCATATTCCTAGATATGAAAAAAATGCTAATTGTCATTTCAATGTTAGTAAACATCCAATGAAGAAACAGAACTCTCCATCTGCAGTATCACCATATGAAATCATTATTTTTAATGCATGAATACAAAATTTTGTTGTCTTAATCTTATTTATCTTATTAACCCAAATATTGTATTCGTGAACTCTAAGTACAAATCGCATCAGAAAGAACACAATAATTTGCTGATTTCTCAAATTAACCAGTGTCGGGAAAATATTGCCTCTCTTGTACAGGGCCTTAAATTCAATTATAAAACCATGTGAGCCATTTTACATTCAAGAGGTACAGGCACAATTGCAGATTACAGGCTCAGAAGACTTTTTTTTTGGGGGGGGGTAATTTTACCGTTTGTTGGTAAAAAACCTAAGTGAAAATGTTGCGATACCTGGCTACATGGTATTTAGGTTTAATGGTTTCTGGCTAGCACACGCCAAACAGAGCTATTAGCAATTGGGAAAACCCGACAACATACAGCTGGATAGCTCTGTTGGTAGAATAATACTGGATAGTATTTCAGAGGTTGTAGGCTTATATCCCATTTACAATTCCCCCAAACTTAATCAAGATGCTTTTTTGGTGTACAGGTGATTGACATTGATTCCCCCAACAGCGCCTCGGGAAACCTATAGTTATATTATTACACATATATTACTCAAAGAATTGTTGCATGATGATAAATTGTATCAGTGTATTCATGCTTATTTCAATGACCAATTCAATCAGTAAATTCACCTGAATATGCTCCCATTCTGGCTGTGGCTGCCGCCTCTGACCGTAATGTGTGACTGATGATGTCCTTTGGATTACAGCCTGAGATAACCATTGACCCGTCCGTTGTCATGTGCATGAAAGCACATGATGACGGTATATTATCATTGAATTCACTCAAATACTGCGGAGAGAACAGATTGCATTACGATGTTGCACTAAAAGGGTACAAATTGAAAGGAGGTGATAATTAATTAGTATCAAGAAGTGAAAGTAAGTTATTAACACATCATGAAGTTAGTTTTGATAGCCTTTCGGGTGTGATTTTGCACACTTGTGGATGGAAGGTTAGCAGTAGTTTTTCTTGTTTTCAGAGCTATTTCCTTTTCCCATCTTTTTTTTAAGGGGGAAAATTATTCTACATTTTACTTTTTGTTTAGTATGGATGGTAAACAAATGTGCTTTCACTTCAGGAATTAGAGCTGCTGTAAATGATGACTAGTTATACCAGGTAACCAAGCAATCAACAAACACAAACACAATTCTGGCGATAGGAATATTCTAATATTTACCATGATAGTTTGATCCAAATAAGTTACTAGGACGCTGTATTGCAGCCTCTTTGAATCTTCCAATCACAAATGGGTCCTCCACAAAAGTTCCCATTGAAAGCTGGACCTTAAATGTAAAACATCAAACATGAGAAAAAAGAATATTCTGATAAACTCACTGCAACTTGATGCATTTTGTTACAATTAGGAACGGCGGAAAAATACATACCACCCCTTTCAAGAACTCCCTGGTTTAGCCTCATTGTGACAAATGAAGACACTGATGCTCCCATTGTAGATACCCATTTTGAAGCCTGCAAGAAATTGATATACCACTCTATGTTAAAATCTAAAAATCATATTACATGATTCCACAAAAGCTATTCCTCACCAAAACCGTGCTAATTAATATCACAACTGATGATTTGCAGGTGGTCTTACGCGAGCAGTATAACCATGTTCAAATTTTACTCTTAAAAACCATATCTCACTAATCGGTTGGAAGGTATTTGTCCTTTAACAAGTGTTATAACAGAACTCCCACAAATTAGTTGCATAAGTGGAATTTAATGTTTAGAAATTCACATTTCTGTATTTTCAGTCGTGGATTTTAATGTGTGCTGAGTTTGGGGATGGAGTTGATGTCTCGGGATTGTGTTGGGACAGGATCTCACGTAAAGGGCAGAATTCTCAACAAGTAGTTGAGGTTTTTTCCTTATATTCATTAAAAAGAAAGATGCCGAGAAGTTTGTGATGACATTTATCAGTAACATGAAAGTGTGTCACTTTGTATATGTTGAATGAGGTTTGAAAACAATATGAAGTTCTGAAAAAAAAAGACAAATTATGTATATTATCACGAAGAAATTCTACGAACGTGTAATGAAACCACTGACATCTAAGGAGAGGCTGTGGTTTTAAACACATGCAGTCCTTGAAAAGGAAACTAAAGGAAAAGCTGATGTAACTAAATTTATTTTTGGGAAGACACCAAGGACGTGGAAGCAAATAAAAAGAAGGAGTAGGTGATGGGGAGGGGTGGATACAAACTTAGATCACAGATTGAACATTTCAGATTTAGTCTTCAGGTTTCAAGCTTTGCAGTGGCTGTAAACTTCTATGTAGATAGCCAACACGTGTGTGGTTGTGAATCAATCAATGTAACTCAAGCGATTTTATCTTAAAAAGGAGAAAATAACAATATGAATTGGGATCTACATGAATGAGTTTTGAATTGAAATACGTACACTCCTAATTTAGGAAGCATAAGTGATTAAAGCCATGATGTTAGCATATGATCGTGGAGAAATTTTCTTTATGTGATGCTGATCTTTTCAAATCATTCCAATAGTGTCAAAGCCATGTAATCATTAGGTTGGAAGAAATTGATACTTCAACCCTATTTTGTCAACAGATTTATAGACACTTATAAGGGACTTTTCTGAGTGCATGTACATGTACAATAAGTCCGACCATGGTAGAACACATATTTATTAAAAGGAGATTATTTAATGTGTACGAAGTGATAATGGGACGGGGTACAGCAGATGGTTGGCATCTGCTGAATTATCTGTAGCAGGAAAAGTCATCTTTTTATTAACCAAAAATAAACAACACCTGAGTGGTAACAGGATCTTATCAGCAACTGTTTATTACTGTTTAGTAACAAACCACAGCATTCAACAATTATTATCGCTTGACTAGACACAATAGAATGTATGCGTGTGTGGTTTTCTCAAGACAAGTGGACTGTCAGAAAGAAAATCTCAGTAGGCCTTAGCTCAGAAACTGAATTACACACCTTCAATCGCTACAGTTGGTCAAGGCGCAGGAATGTTCAAGCAGATTGACACATGAGTTTGTGAAGTTGCCTTGGACACAGTTACCAACAATTTAATACTTGTCTGTGCTTGAAAGGGTCACCATCTCTGCTGATTAGAGACACAATGAAATCATGTTATCTGACTCAGAGATAGAGAGGACAGTACTTGCCAGGTTTCAGCCTCTTCGTATGGAGGGTCATCAAACAGTGGGCAAATTATCTGGGGTAAAAGGGGGGTGTACAGTTTCATGGGCTTATTAATCTGTCCCCAAGAGGAGGGCAACTCACAATAAAAAGGGACTGGATAGAGTGAAAAAGGGGCTTACTGTTTATGCCTGCCTGCTGGCACGAAAGAATGTGTCTTAATACTCCATGTAGCTCGTACTTTACAGCATCTTTTCTTGTCATTCATTCAAAACGTTTTGGTCTTCCATGATCAGACCATCAGACCCACTCAGTAGGTCAATAAAGATATCATGTTTTTTTTCTGTAGTGTCTGCAATACATTTGGGCTGAAGGATTTTTCGACAAGTAAGTATGTACGTTTCATCAGAATATGACAGAATGATATCCACTGAAAAAATTTCATGTGTTAAAAGCTATAATTGTGTTGTTCCTGGATGCACAGCACTAGTAGCAATCATCTAAACATTGGATTAAGACAGCACAGTTTAATGAAACTTCATTCAATCTAGCTTTTCCATAATCCATTTTGTTCGAGTTTGTTTCCCTGGGTACCATCCAGAAATGTTAATGAGACTTCCCCAAAATTTGCTCGAGACTTCCGATGTGAAACTAGGCTTAACAATTTCAAGACAAGTTCATTTTATATTCTTTGAATTCAGAACAGTAATTTCGTGGACTATTGATACATTAATTAAAGTCTACTTTAATCAATCATTATGGGTTAAAAGGATCTTCGGCCACTTATGACCATTTCAAAAATAAACCTGCATTGATCCATTGACTAAAGGAATGTTCTCAGCAGCGTAATGGCTTGCATCTTAATATAATATCTTCTTGTTAAGGACTCAGCTGACATATCAAAAAACTATGATGAACTGCAACCTTAAATTTATTTTAGAGAGTACTCGGTCAAGTACTTTTATCCTAAAAAGTTAATTTTAATCAAACAGTGATGGTCTGAAGTCATTATGTTGCTTTGTAATCTTACTTTATGCATGTACCTTAAAATGCCGATGTACTTTAGCTTTGTTCACTCCTAACTAGTTAAATATTTGGTAGGGAAGTTGGTTCTCAAAAAGTACTCGACTACATCACTGCCACAGAGCAAAGCAGGACAAAGCACCAAGACCAGGGTCTTACATGTAGGAATGACAAGGTCACACCTATCACTCAGAACTTACAAAACCCATTCGAGGACTGTGAGTGAGTCATGATCAATAACTGAAACTTACATGCTTAAAAGAGTAACTTTTGGGCAATCAATAACTAAAGCTCTGTAGACAACAACAACAACAACAGTGTTCCTTCATATCCCTTCTCAAACTATTCTCCTTGAAATAAGGAAAGGAGTGAACATAATTGCGATTCTGTCTATCCACTGGTGTTGTTCCCCTGTACATTCATGCAAGTATCATTACTTTTAAATTTAATGTTGCACTCCCTGAATCTCCTATAATAAGGGGTGTTATCAATCAACTCTTGCATACTTGGATTAATATTTGCAGATTGCATTTGTCTTCTGATGACCTAACTTAGCAGCTTGTACCAAAGTAAATGTGCATTGTATATGGGTGAATGTCATATTCATTATTGTAATTTATTAAATAACGTTATTCAATCTTATCACTTTCATTTCTGGTATGGTCCTTTTATGTTTTCATTGCTGAACTATATGTCTGTGCTATATTCTTTGAAACATTTGTAACAATGATATGTCCTTCTAATGTGTAGATGTTACAACTGCTGATCAATATGTCTAAATTATTATTTTTTTTAATTAGAAAGGAAGGCCTTTATGGTTCACATTAAATTGGTTTTCCCTTACCTGTCATTTGCTAGTGGCTTTATTACTTTGTACAGTCCTTGTGTAAAGTTGTATTTGCCACATACAAGTTGATAAGCGTGGCCCGACAAGGAGTGGGTCCACGATGTATTGTTAGGAAAAGACAGGCTATTATCATTGGACTGAGTTGAAGACACAAATCAGTTCTTAATTTACCGTTTTATTGTGCAAGTTGTTTCAGTTTAATCTGACCATGATTTGAATGTTCTTATTGTTTGTTTCTTGTTTGTGTGTCCTCAGTCCCCCTAGTACATGTACATGTTTGTTTACCCAGATGTTCAGGTGTCTGTTTATTTGTGTTGTATTTGATGTTTGTTAGTATGTTTGTCTGCGGTTTATTGTTTGTCTTTTTTTCATTAGTCACTTCACCTGTGTTCCCCTGGGTAATTAATCTCCTCCACACCTACAACATCTTATTGCCTGGTTTACCGTCATTCTCCCTTAGAGTTTTTGTGTAGTCTTGTTTTTCTTGTCAACTGATTTATTTATGTGTATTCTCCATTAATTTACACATGTACATACATATCTGTTATTTACTATCTAGTATTTTTGTTTATAATGTTCTTTATTTGAGTTCATTCATTTCCATTCCTGTAACTGGTGGTATTTCTGCTGTTTGATGTGGCTAATAAATAACCAAATAAAAAAAACAAATAAACAAATAAATAGGCAGAGGGAAGACTAGCGGAAAGACGAGTGGACTGACTGACCATGAAACATTTTGGGGGTGATTATAAATTTATATAGAGTGGGATGCAGGCTGGGTGGTATAGCTTCCTTAAAGTTGTGGTCAGGCTTGTGGTTGTAAAATTACAGCCTTGGAGTCTTGCGGAGTTGGACAGTGCTTGGAAATGGACCACAACCAGGAACTCCATTGAGATCTTCATTTCAAGACATTAAACATACGTAGGATCAAGGAGTGAGTGACCAATTACTAATATGACTAATTCTGGGCTTACACTTGTTTTTAGTTGTGTTAATATCACGTATTTCTGAATTACATCAACATATTAACATCTCTATTCCTTCAGAAGGGCAGCTGATAATAAATAATGCTTGAATAACTTGTTGACGCTTTTTGATGCTATTGACGCCAGCATGACCGAGGCAGGTAGAGCGATTTAATGTCATCAACCTTTACACACGCAAGTAGTGTCAAAAAAGCGAAGGTTCAGTAGCCAAGGGAACGTTTCAAAAGGCGACGGAGGCTGGGGTTAAAATGAATAAATCCCTGTTAGCAATAGGTATTACTTACAACGAGTTGTCTCCCGTGGTTTAGGCTTTGCATCACAACGACGTAGCTCGGGCTCCGAGTCAGATTGATCAGCTTCTTCTTTTTTTGATGAATTGGAAAGCGATCCATTCATGTCATCCATGACATCGACACGAGAAATAAAGCAGGGCCACAAAAAAGGTGTTACGTAGGGCCTAATTGGATACATTACTCCAACTGATTCGTTCCCACAGACTGAATTAAGCTCAAGAACCAAAACAAAAAAAACCTAGTGCAGCACCAACGCGAAGAACATTTGCAAGACCTTCGTGAATGATAGGAGCAAAGGGACTACTTCTGACAATACCAGCGCCTGAATCAAGAACTGCATGTCTGAAGTGACAGCAAAAACGAACTGCAAGCTTTGGATCAGTGGACACCATGTGGTTCTTAATGAATGTGTGATGATAAAACGTCACAAACTTTGGATCGATGTCATTGGACGCGTCGTTCAGATACGAATAAATATGCATGCCCTTCGAAACACGGCAACTAGCGGGGCTATCACAATTACTGCTGAATGGAGTCTAACTGGATAAGAGCCATGCGCACTAAAAGATACAACCACGAGAATTGAGCATCAGACGTGTGATCGCATATATATCTCGTAATATCATCAGAAATAGGCCTACATCCAAATTTAACTTTGATGAACCGTGGCATTGACAGGAGGACTTGAGGAAATAAACAGAAGTACGGGGTAATTAACAGGTAAAACTTCACAGTTGCTGTGGTGGGGTCGCAGGTGACGACTCCTTTGATTTTTAAATCAAAGTTTGTAGGTACACCAAATAATGCCAAAATATTATTGTTGGAGTTAAGGCCCCCGATAGCTATTTTTAGAAATTCTCAACATGCTCCCACTCTCTCAGTCTTTGTTTTACCATGTAAGTGATGAAAACAAACCCAGTATCGTTACCGGTGATTTTAACCAGAATTTACTCAGCTTAGCCTCATTATTGCCTACGGTACGTTGCGCTCCCCTACATTCCGGTAGCCGGAGCGCAGCGTACCGTAGGCCATATTAATGGGGCTATACTCTGTAGCAGTCAGCCAAAACCAGGTGACAACAATTTTTAGACACTGTCTATTCTGTTTCTTTCCTGCCGTAAACCCATCAACCAACTAGAGTAAGAAAGACTTCTGCTACACTTATTGAAAACACTTTTTCCAAATTACTACCCCAACCAAAATCTGGTATTACATGTATAATCACTGATATACCAGATCATTTCCCTATATTTCCATCATCATTTCCATTTACACTAAACCGCTCTGATTCACAACATATGGGTATTGTCACTCGTGACTATTCACATAATAATCTTGTCAACCTTAAACACAAACTTTTCTAGTGACTGGACACCTTTTTGACGTGCAATGATGATGCCAATTCTGCCTTTATTAATTTTATGAATATTTTCAAGCAAGTGTCAATAAACAGATTCCCATTATTCAGAATAAACCTAAGCAAGGAAATCAACCCCTAAATCCCTTTGGGTTACTCCCAGTTTATGTAAATGTATTAATCATAAGAATATGCTTTATCACAGATATGTTACCAGTCCCACCGACTTCAATCGTTGCAAGTATGTAGGCCTACATTATAAGAATATACTTGTAAATGTCCTTCAGAATTCCAAATGTCAATATTATTATTTAATTATATATAATTTTAAAGTCACTGATCATTATTGAATCATTTATTGAATGCTAATCCCAATTCCCTATTCCTCTCTTATGTCACAGAAAATTCATATATATTCGTTTGAACGACCAGGTGTGAATTAGAACATATTTATTTCCTTCACGGTGCATGGATTTCTATGGGTATGGTTAGGTGTTATGTAAGGGTGTAGCTGGGTGAATGGTGTGATCCACGGGTGTGTCATTCATGGTCAGTCGCGGCCGATGATGAGAGTGATGACAACAAGATCACGAGAGCAGAAAACCAGGCCGGGCGGAAAGTCAAGCAGAAGGAGATGGTGGCTTCCAGTCAAGCCAAAAGGTTCAAGGGGGATCAGCTTTTGGCCGGTTACGGCACTGGTGGTAGCAGTCATCTTTTTCGCCGAGCAAGCTCACTTTCACCATTCAACCAAAGTGCCACTCGATCCTACACAGGGAGAGGAGCCTGCTTCATATGCGGCAGTTTTAACCACTGGAAAGCCACTTGCCCAAAGTGCAGAGCTAGTGCAACCTCCGCCTCCAGTGCTTCACAATGAAGTTAAGTTGAATGATGTATGTATGCTTGAAAGTATAGATGGCCAGTTTCTTTACGTAGATAATTTTTGTGAATACGAAGAAAACAGGGAGTACTTCCTATTAAAGTAGCAGGCAGATTGGCAAACTATTTCTGTTTTTGGCCGAGCATTTTGGTACCAGATTTCATTCTCTACACTATAAAAATTGGTTACGTGATCCCATTTATTACGCAGCCGGCCAGAATGTTTTCACAAAATGATAAATCTGCTTTATCTCATGCAGAATTTGTACAGCAAGCCATTACGGAATTACTTCATCTCGGTACTGTAAAAAGATATAAAATCCACCTAAAGTAGTTAATCCACTCACGGTTTCAGAACAAAACAACGGTAAGAAGCACCTTATCTTGGATTTAAGGTTAGCCTTTAACGAACATCTTTGAAAGATTTCGGTTAAGTATGAAGATATGCGGCGCACAGCGATGGTTTTCCTCAAAAAAAGGAGGCTATGTGTACAAGTTTGATCTCAAGTCAGGATATCATCATGTAGATATGTGCCAGGCACATAGAGAATACTTAGGATTTGCGTGGGTGTTCAACGGCTCTTTTGAATTTTTCAGATTCAAGCAGCTTCCATTCGGTCTCTCATCTGCTCCATGTATATTACGAAGTTACATGTAGTTAGGCCTCTTGTGAAGAAATGGAGAAGCGAGGATAAGTTCATTGTAGTTTTCTTGGATGACGGGCTCGGATTTGCTAATGCACATTCAGAGGCGTTAAAGCTTAGCTCCCAAGTAAAGGAAGATATTATAGCTTCGGGTTTTGTACCAAATGTGTAAAAAAGTATAGGGTTACCAGTTTCAAAGATTGAGTGGTTAGGATACGATATCGATCTTTCGGATGGTTATATATCGATCCCAGGGAGGCGGATTTCAGATATAGTTAACACAATAGATAGTATACTGTCCGGAAAACGATCGCCGGTTTGTATCAATGCACGAATGTTGGCCAGTATTGTAGGAAAAGTCATGTCAACCAGCCTATTTACAGGTAACATTGCCAGGGTTATGACCAAAGCTCTCCATGTGTGTATAGAATCCAGAAGTTCCTGGGCAGGGACAGTATCCCTATCTTTTGAAGCCATAGACGAGTTAAAATTCTTGAAGAAAAATGTCGAAGGTTTTGTTGTAGGGCCTTGTGCAGATTGCTCGAGGATTGTATTTTCAGATGCCAGTGGTTCAGGTTTCGGTGGTTATGTAGTTGACATGGCCAAGACAGTGTCTCACGGTTTGTGGAACAAGAATGAAGCTCAGAGTAGTACGTAGAGAGAGCTCAAAGCTGGTGAGTTAGCACTGAAGGCGTTGGCCCCCAAGCTGTCCTGGCGAAGGACTAAATGGTTTACCAATAACCAAGCAGTAGAGAAGATTGCAGTATGTGGTAATATGAAGAGCGAGTTACAAGAGTTGGCTTTGGCCATTTGCAAGACGTGTTTGGAATATAATATTCAGCTTGACATGGAGTGGGTCCCCTGTTCAGAGAATGAAAAGGCAGACAAACTCAGTTGAATTATAGACAATGATGATTGGAGCATTTCTGACGAAGTGTTCAAATATTTCGATGGTTTATGGGGACCTCATTCTATAGACAAAGTTACAGCGTTTGAATTCCAGATTTTGGAACCCGGGTACTGAAGCTATAGATGCTTGTACTCGAGATTGGAGTAACGAGAACAATTGGCTTGTTCCCCCAATATCATTAATTCCTCGAGTGCTACTGCACATGGCAGATACCAAGTCAGTTGGTACCTTGATATGTCCATGCTGGTACTCGGCACCTTTTTGGCCCCTGCTCTTTCCAGATGGTTTATAATCCAACTAGAGCAGTGGAGGATATTTATGAAATGGCAACATATCCGGGATTGTTTATCCCAGGTAGAGGCGGTAGTGAAGAATTTATAAGGTTGAATTATTTGGTGTTAAAACACTCTTACATACTTGATCCTTGCTAATAGCATTCAACTCTGAGCTCAAGCCAGGTTATATTCAGCAAAGGAATCTGGGATCGAAGGCAACCAGGGAGTAGTCTGGAGTTAGGGGAACTAGCGTTACAACTCCCTGCAGTCATGTTAAATGCAAGCGCCAGCTCCATGGTGGGTGCTTATGCCAGAGCGCTTAGGAGATGGGTTGATTGGGCAACTAAGTATAGTAAGCCCTCAGTTCCAGCTAATCCGTTTCATTTTGCTCTTTATTTAGTTCATTTGAGTAAATTTCCGAAATCGCCTGCTCCCATCACCAAGGCAGTGGCAGCTATTTCTTGGGCTCACAAACTAGCTGGAGTAAATGATATTTCATCTTCCCTAGTTTTGTTTACTGCCGAGGGTATTAAAAGGTCTCTTGCTAAACCAGTTATAAAAAAGGAGCCCATGTCTATAGACATCCTCAAGCAGATGGTCGACAAATATATCGGGCCTAATGGTCATAATGTGGCTAATTTATTGAATGTAAGAATGGTCACAGTGTGTTTAGTGGCATACGCTGTTTTTTTGCGTTTTAACAAGTTATCTCAAGTGAAGCTGGAGCATGTAGTTTTCACCTCAACTGGCTTGAAATTGTTTCTACTATCTAGGATAACCGACGTACAGAAGTTGTAGATCGGTACTTGTTGGCAACGCATTGTTGGCATTCGCCATATTGTCTGGTAGAAATGCTGAAATCTTATATTGCTGCTGCTGTCGTACAGCAGAGCAAGAGAACTGATTTTGGATGCCATTAAACCTTTTGTGGATGATGTTTCACATTTCGGAGTTCATAGCCTGCGGGCAGGAGGTGCCACTGTTGTGGCCGATGGTGGTATCCCCGATCGCTTATTTAAGCGACATGGTAGATGAAAATCGGAAAGTGCAAAAGACGGGTATGTTTATGATTCTGATAACAATTTGGGGTTATGATTTGTCAGTTATCACGGCTGTTGAAAGGTCGTCATGATTGGCTTAGATGTAAGAAATCTATGGTTTTCAATTAGTTCTTAAGTTACACTTGTCTTGCGGTTATAAGATGGATTTGAATTGATTTGTATCAATAAGATATTTTGTCTTATTCATCCTGGAGTTAACTACTTTGTATTGTATCTTGATCAGTCCTTATTCACTATTTGGCTCATGGAAGTGTGAAATATGAATTAACAAATGGAAGCTTTTTGAATGTTCCCTATTAACCCTAATTCCTTACACTATGTGCGGGTTGGATTATGATCTGGAAGATTGACGGTTGTTAGGATTGAAAGGGGATGCACAAAGCATAGTGGTGTCTGACACTAAGCTATACTGCATAAGTTCAGACCTACGCTTCTCATCCTTTAAAAAAAAAGAGAAGAGGGTGAGTTTTTTCCTAGCTGGCAGTATACCGGTTGCTTTGTTCGGATTTTTTTGCGGTTGGGAGTAGATTTATCGGAGTGGACTTGTAAGTTAGTTGAGATTGTGAGGTCCCACCGGCACCCAAATACACTGACAGAACCCATGAAGTGTGTTCAAGTTGTGATTTTGTATTAGATGTCAGAGTTTTCATAGAAAACTGGTTAGGGAAGAAATGAAGTTCTTGATATTGTCAGTAACTTACCTTACGAAATGAGTGCAGGTTTTGATCTGATTAATAGCTCATTAATCAAACAGGTGAACCATGCAATCTCTGTGCCCATGACATTTGTCATAAATCCTTCTATCTCGACTGGCGTAGTACCTGATGACATGAAGATTGCTAGGGTGACCTCCATTTTGAAACATGGTGATTGAACTATTGTCAGTAATTACAGACCAAGACTGCACTTACTTCATTTTCTAAAATTATCGAACGAGTTATTTACAAACATACGATGCAGTTCTTAGATAAGTACAATATATTATCTAATGACCAGTATGGATTTCGTGCAAATCGTTCAACTACACATGCCGGTACTCAACTTATTATTTAAAGTATCTACTGATTTAGATGATTCTTTATCAACAACTGGTATTTTTCTGGACCTCTCCGAGGCCTTTGATACAGTTGATCATGATAAACTTTTGTTTAAAGTAGAATATTACGGAATTTGAGGAGTGGCCTTGTAATGGATCAGAAATTACCTGTCTAACCGTCAGCAATTTTTATCCATTCATGGTACCCAATCTCTTCCTCCTAATCTATACTGTGGAGTACATCAGGGTTATTCGTAACTGGGGACCCCCACTCGACAAGCACTGCTTCTTGGGGCCCCCACTCGACAAGCACTGCTTCTTGGGGCCCCCACACGACAAGCACTGCTTCTTGGGGCCCCCACATGACAAGCACTGCTTCTTGGGGCCCCCACATGACAAGCACTGCTTCTTGGGGCCCCCACACGACAAGCACTGCTTCTTGGGGCCCCCACACGACAAGCACTGCTTCTTGGGGCCCCCACATGACAAGCACTGCTTCTTGGGGCCCCCACACGACAAGCACTGCTTCTTGGGGCCCCCACATGACAAGCACTGCTTCTTGGGGCCCCCACACGACAAGCACTGCTTCTTGGGGCCCCCACATGACAAGCACTGCTTCTTGGGGCCCCCACATGACAAGCACTGCTTCTTGGGGCCCCCACACGACAAGCACTGCTTCTTGGGGCCCCCACATGACAAGCACTGCTTCTTGGGGCCCCCACACGACAAGCACTGCTTCTTGGGGCCCCCACATGACAAGCACTGCTTCTTGGGGCCCCCACTCGACAAGCACTGCTTCTTGGGGCCCCCATCCACATGTAGACACTTTGTGAAACTGTTTTGTAGAGTAACATTATGTGGAAAATAAATGAACTGAGCAAAACTAAGAACTAGAGTCTTTTGTCTGGGAAATTCAAATTATGTTCACTTGCAATCAGATTTAACTCCAGATTTTATTCATATTTAACTTGCAAAAGGCTCATTGAAGAGATGTTGGTATTGGTGTCTGATAGACAGTGGCATAACAGGGAGGGGGCCACAGGTTCACATGCCCCCAAGAGAAAGTCCAGGACCTTACCCCACAGGATCTCTCAATTTGAAACTTGAAATGCCATGAATGTAAACCGGTATTTGCTTTCAGTGCATCCTTGAAAAAATGTGTGCGCTCCTCTGGGTACCCCCTGCCTAACCTGTACACTTTTTGCAGAGTTGTTTTGTAGTTTAGAATTCTGTTAAACAATGGCTGATACTCAGACAAGGGTGTCCCCTCATTGCCCTTAGAAATTTTACCTACTTTTAGTAAGTTATGCTGTGACATTTTTTGACATTGTTTCATCTTCTGTCTTATTTTCATCAGTAAGACAACTTGAAGTGGTATTCAAGGAGCTGGCAATATGGCGGACGGATCCGTTTCGACATTACCACCAGAGTGGGACTTCATCATCGTAGGGGCTGGTATTGCTGGCCTGACTGCTGCCTACCGACTCCAGCAACAAAAGCCAGGGTGCAAAGTTCTGGTTGTAGAGGCTAAAGGTTTGTATTAAATCTTTTGTTCAATCTCTTTCTCAGCCACTACTGGGAATGCCTGACATCATACAGAGTAACAGTGCTGCATTTTTATTGGTAGGTTTAATTTAGGCTTACATGCAGGTGTGCTATTAGATTGGGTCCATGTGCACTGAAATGCATGGTGGCCTCAATGTAATGGCAGTATTATTGCTCTTTGGGCTGCTTGCATACATGTAAGTCCTCTTTGCTAGTGGAAAAAAGAAAGGTCACACAGGCAGATAAGTGCCCTGTGCATTGTGTGCATGCAAAGACCGTACAGTTTTGTACACTCTCAGATGAAAATTAGAGTGTGTTAACGTGTGTTAGCTCCAACCCCCAAGAGACACTGCAACAAAGATGGGCCAGCAGACCCTGGTAAGCTTGGCAGTTGAGTGTTTAGACACCTGCATCAGTAAGCAGGAGGTTGTGGGTGGGAGTCTGATCTGAGTCACTTCTTCAATTTTATCACAAGCCCTTGGGTAACACCTTGAGTACGCTTCATAAATGCATGCATCACCAATATAAATTAATATCCACCCAATGTAAAAATTGCTGGATTCACCGATTGACCGAGCTGCTTAAGCACAGAATTTGCTTAAACCCTTGACAACGGGAATTATTTTCCGAAATCCGACTCCAAGAATTCCAGCCTCGCTTGCCACAAAGGCCACCTGCCAAACTGCAAATTCTCAGTTTGTGGCCCTGCGTGCTCTGCATGCTTTGAATTACACAGTGAAAAGGCTCATTGTTGGATGGCATGCGGCTCTACTCACGCTTCCACATTCCCGTTGCCTCTTTTCAAAGTGGGGACTATAGTGAGGCTGGTGATTATGATGCAAATTTGGTCTTTTCATTTCTGGGCTACATACAAAGGCCAATCACCATATATACAAGAGCCAGGGTCTGCCTCCTTTCACCGTGTTTGCTCGAGCATGGGCCGAGAATAATAGCTGAAAAGCAGGTTGGGGATCTCAATTTTTACAGCGGCTCTTACCGTCTACCGGCGCAAAGGGGTTAAGCATAAAAAATCCTTGCTAACCAAAAGACAGGTAAATACATTCCAAAACAATATACATCATAAGAAGTTTTGGCTGGTAACCTGATTTGTCAAGCAAGGTTTTTCATGATTAAAAAATGTTTTGCTTAAGCAGCTCTATGAAATTAGCCCCAGCTGAAGCTAACGTATGATTCATCATAGTGCTCTTCTGTTTAATCGGTGCTATTCCAGACCGTGTAGGAGGTTGAACACTCACAACTGAGCTGGAAGGAGCTTATGGGAAGGATGTCTGGGACCTAGGTGGCCAGTGGGTTGGAAGGTAAACATTCACTGATTAATCGTTTATTTCAGTGGGCTAGAATTTTTGGCCACATTTTCATGCTTTTTTTTTACTTATAAAGGAAGAGGTGAATTACAGTAACTATCGTGAAAGTTCATCCATTCTCAGACTTAACACTTCAAATAGACATCTCAGCTTCCTTGTCATACAGTGAGTTGTCAGGAGATTATTCACTTGAAGTACTAGTCAGTAAAGTATTAGTCAGTGTTCTCCACAGCTCTTATCAATGGTGCCTCACCACGTATGATGTCAGTCATGTACTTTATGCATTACATTAGCAGTGCTGGGGGCGTAAAGAATCTGATAGAAGCAGAAGGTGATTCCAACAACAGCTTCAGGATAAAAGTATTGCATGCTTATCTGTCTTTCCCTTAAGGCCCCCCACCTCCTCTGTACCCCTACTTCCCACCCTCCTAGCTCCAATCCTATATTATGCAACACTGCACTCCCTGCCCTACACCCTACCTGGCATCCCCCCTTACAGGCACCACTTGCTGCCCCATCCCCCTATACATATCCACACTGTACTCCCTGCCCTGTCAAATACCTGACCCCGCACTCCTCTACAATGACAGCTAGATGGACTGTCCTCACTTCTCCAGTCCTCATCCCTTTCTGCCCTGCACTGCCTTCCCTGCATACTTCCTCGCACCTCTCCTCCCATTCTTATGTCCACATCACTCCTTGGGGGATATCATCAGTTGCCTACTTCGCAGCCTCCTCCTACTCCCACATATTCCCCACTGTTCTTCAATCTTCACTCCTTCAAGGCAACCCACATTGACTTTTCACTATCCCCCCGCCCGCTGCAGTCCACCCCCCCATCTGCAACCATGCCCTGAAATTCAATTCTTGCTTCAGAATTGAATGATTGTATTCTTCTCCTTTAGACATCAAAAACCTCCGTAGTTTTAGTGCTTTGAACAAAGTAAGAAAAATTAATGAAACAGACTTTGAAATATACAAGACAGTTGTCCAATATGTTTCATTTCCTTCGTAAATCTGTGTTCATTATCTTATTATTATTTGCCAATTACTATATAAAGTATTGTTTCACCCTCCGTAATTTTGTGCAAGGAGTGTCTAGTTCTGACAGATATGGCACGGTATAAATATACATTATTTTCATCATTATTAAATATCTGTAGTATGCCTTTATGGGTGAACATACATTTATGCATGTGATCAAATTATATTTGGAACAGTCAGACATGTTTTTTCTTAATTGAGGGTGGAGCTCAGCAAATTTCCAAGTTACTGGTAGACAAGATAGGCCAGGAGCAAGTGCTACTTGGCCAGCCTGTAGAACACATTGACCAACAGGAGGCTGACAAGGTCACCGTGGTTACTGCTTCAAGCAAAGCATTCAGCTGTCAGTATGTGGTCGTTGCCGCACCCCTTCATTGCTCAAGTAAGTTATGCTAACCTAAACTCTTGAAATTAGAGTTGGTGAGAAAAATGCCTGCTCCAATTTGTTCTTTTTCAAAGCACAAAGTTGTTAAAATCAGGTCACGCTTGGCATGAAGGTGAATATGACTAGCAAAATAATTGTATTTTTTCATCAAAGTTGGAATGGGTTAACGTATTTGCAGAGCAGACGCTGCTCTGAAATGTCAAATTCAGAATTTGCATTTCCTTAAAGGGGAGTATAAACCAGCCTGTACATTTGTAGTTTATTTTGTTCTAGTTGTCATCAACTACACCCCTGCCAAGCCATTCAGCAGGATCAATCTGGCACAGCTGTCTCCGATGGGACATATCATCAAGTTCATTGTCACATATCAAACGGTGAATAAATAAATTATCTCTCTTCCGGGGGAGGGGAGCACATTCAATTACACAATACTTTGCATGCATATGCATATCATAAACAATAAAGTATACAGGGTATGCCAATACATGTACTTGCATACTTATTGTGCCATAGAACGCACCCCTGGTCTTCTGAATCTTTGACAGTAATTAATTTTCAAATATTCTACCATTGAAAGCGATACCATGTTAATTAAGTAACTGTGAGCATGTCATTCCATTAAGACATCTTCATTTGTGAACTGTAGTTTAAAGATGACATGTTGATTCGTTGTCTGTTAGAAAGACAGTACCTGTTAGCTTACATCTCGTCTTTCGCCTCTGCTTGCTTGTTTTAATATGTACATCGATCTCGGCAACCATAGTAATGTAGCTCAGGTTAGTAATTACTGAGAAAATCCAGGCCATACAGTCTCAGTTTCCTTTGTAGGCTTTTTGGAGGGAGGATGGTTTTTCTGGTGAAATTGTCAGCAATGGGAGTAAACCAACTATTGAAGGTCTCAGCTCAGGCCCTCTCCAACTCACCTACGATTGCACGACATCCCACGGCAACCCTGCCATTGTTGGATTCTATGCCAACAGTAGAGAGTGGAGTCACATTGAAGTAAGTTGCATTTCTTCTTCGTGGAGAAAAAAAAGAGAATTTCTCTTATTTTTGGAAACCATTTGATCAGTGACCCTTAAAGTCCTCTTTACTCCTTGTTTCTGCCAAAGGTAAATGGAAGCATTTTTTTTCTTCCTCAAAAACAGCCCCAACCAGAAAGCAAGCTGTTTTGGACTCCTTAGCCGAGTTCCTTGGGCCAAAGGCAAGAGACCCACTGGACTACTGTGAAAAGGTCAGTATACATTGTGGTTGTTTGCGAGCAATCAGCAATATGATTGCCTCCCCCATGTCTTCCCAACCCCTTGTAGAACCCACATACATGTGCCATATTGCAGGTTTCGCTTGGCTTCCAAGTTGGTGCCTGCACTTTCAGAAACCCGTAGTTTCATTAGTGGAAAAAAAAACGCAAGTGAATAAATCCAACTGTTTGATTGTTCTCTTTTTCCAGGACTGGGCACTGGAGTCTGACAATGGTGGCTGCCCTGTCAATATTATGACACCAGGAGCAATGACCTTTCACAGTGGGCTCAGGACTCCATTTTTCAGGTTGCTGACTTAACACTGAACACAGCTCCTATATTTCCCACATGGACTTAGGGTCTTGAAATTGCCCTTTGTATTGTTGTCCGTATGACCCCTGACATAGTAGGGGGTCAACTCAATGTGATACACGAGTAGGCACTTTATTGCTTAACTGGGACTAGACATATCTGACTGTAGGGAAGGCAGTGCTGGTATGGTGCATAGCATAAAATACCGAGTCAGTAGCTAAGCTTACTGTTTTACGGTAGTTCAGTTTGGTGTCCTACAAAGTTCAGCATAAATTTAGACCCGGAAAAGGGTCTAGGGCTTGATGGTAGCTTAGTGTTGCTCTGATTGAAACTGCACCATGATGCAACATATTTATCCCTTGAACTACCAGTTCTGAGGATGAATATCTGAGTCTTCCGAATCCATGTTGCTCCTATAAAAGGCTGTCTTCCCCCGCCCCTTCCTTTTCCAGGGTGCATTGGGCTGGAACAGAAACAGCCACACACCACACGGGTTTCATAAATGGCGCAGTGCAGTCCGGGATGCGGGCAGCGGACGAGGTCCTAAGACGTCTTGAACCTCACCGCCAAGCGGATTGGTTACTGATTTGTTACTGATGTCTCGACAACCAGAGGAAAACTCATTGGTACGGTGAAGAGGTTGGAAAATGGAAGCGGCGATTGTTCATTGGGGGCGCCATTGAAGTGGCTGTAGTCACCGCACTTACGGTGAAAAGATGGGGCCTCAAAGGGACTGCTACTTATATTCTGAGTGCATTCCAAGCTTGAAATAGTTACGGGACTTGAGAATTCCAAACACAGTACCACAAATCACCAGGAGCTGCCGAGGTTGCTGATTGGCCTATCTGAGGAGAGTTACATCAGAGTCCACTCTTGACTCCATTTGCATAGAGTGTGTCAAGAACTGCAGTGTACAGTATGTATGAGGCAAAGGTCTTGCTTCATACAAGCAAGATGGGAAATGGAAATAAGTAACCCCCAAGAAAAAATCACTTTATTGCGAGGAATACGAGGTAATTACAGAGCCAGTGATGTTTTAAGTTGTGTTCTTTGTCAAACGCCAAACTATGTGTAATTTTGCATTAAATTTCTTGTTCTGCAGTGACTCTCAAAATATCACAAAAATGGCAGGTATCCCAAATTAGACTCTTCTTTTTGTCCAAAAAAAAATCACCTTAGTTGTCCTCATATACATACTTTGTTAATTAATTAGTACTTTTTGTCACAATTACCAAAATCTCATTCTGATTTTGTATCAGTTTGTCATTTTTCCTTTTGTCTGGAAAAAATATCACCATAATTGTCATTATACATGTACGCATATTTTATTAATCAGAACTTTTTGTCACAGTTACCAAAATCTTATTTTTCTATCAGTTTGTCATTTTTCCAAAATGCATTTAGCTCTATAATATCCAGTGCCATTGAAAAAATTCACGAATTAACTCAATTACCTCATAAATGCTGGATAATTTGTATTTATAAAATTCTTGGCATTGTGTGATATTATCATAGGAAAATGAAAAATGAATTATTTTTTCGCCGTTATCTTGAAAGTGATTTGATAATTTCATTCAGAGTTCATGAAACTCTGGCATTTGTACCATAAAGCTATAATTTTGTTTATAGCTCTTACCTAACAAACAAAATAGGTGATTTATATCTGTGCAGAGATTCAGATGGTTTCACCAGTCTTTATTTTTGAGCTGCGTTATATTTGTAGTGATTTTTAAGTAAAAGAAACACATTCATTTGGTAACTTGATTGCATCCGGAGATTTTTATTTCAACAAGTTTGTTTATTTACAAAAAAAATCCCAATTTTTATGCCAGTGCATAACAAACCAATTTATACAAATACTATAACCAGTCTGAACATGGTCTCCATGGTAATATACAATAGTTACATGCAAGGTCTGCCCTATCAACATAGCTGTACTCCGACTTGCTCGTTTGCTTTATTTTTCAAACGACCTTACCTTTTTAAAATATCGAACCGACTTATTGAAGAATCTATTAACTGTGTTCAATTATGTCTTCTGTAACTTAACAAGTAGCACATAAATTTACTTTACAAAATTTACTTACTCGTGCAAATTCTGTGTACTGGACCCATATTTCAATAATGAATTTTGCTCTAAAAAGCACCCCAGGAAAATACCATCACTTTCCAACAAATTGCACTTTAATGATGCAAGAGGCATATTGGGAAAAATCTAAAATGACGAGGCGTATATTGAAAATGTGTCCATTATTGCTATGATGGGAAGGGGCCTTGTCTACAGATATGCATTGATAGATAAGGTGGCCATTTTATGAGGGGATGAAAACTTCTGTTTGAAAAAGCTACGGACCCCTCTCTGTTTTTCAGAGTGAACAAAATTCAGAAGCAAGAGTACGATATAAGACTTCAACACAAACACGGAGTTCCAAGACATGAGCAAATAACTCAGAATAATGTACCCAGTTACTAATTGCATGGCACATTTGAGGGACCCAATTTATATCTGGCATATGTATTTTTACTCCTTAGAACGTAAGAACTAACGGCGGGTATATCTTTATGTATGAATGGTAACAGTCTCCAAACCACAGGTCACATTCTGTCTGTTCAACAGTCAATTTTACCAATATCTCCCTCTCCCTGTCGCACTGATGTAAAGGACCAGGAAATGAGATAACCAATCCAAGATCTCTGTCAGCCTAATCCTTCTTCTTGGTCTGTTTGAGTAGGATGACGACCACCTGCAGGGAGGTGGCGTAGGCCTGAGCTAGCAATCCCCGTTGGTGCAGGCCAAGCAGAAGTACAAGGAACACGGCTGGAAAAGTGCCATAAGAAATATCAGTCATTCTTAACGTGGTAAAATTATCACATCTGAACTATTCTGGCTAAAGTAATTCATGGGCTTGAGTATTTTGATCATGAAGAAAATAAAAGCAAATAGCATAATTCCTTGTTTTAATGTTGCAATAATAAATAAACGGTAAATAAACTTCAAATTATTAATTTAAAAAATAATAAATTAGAGATAAAAATGTAAGTTTTCTTGTGCTATACCATGGACCTGCCTCATAAAAAAATGAACTGAGTCAAATCTACAACTGTAAGCTAGGCAATTCACAAAGAAACAAATGTTCATGAAATATGTTATAATGTACCAGTTAAAAATGAAATAATTCTTAAGTTTTTAATCATTTCTCTAATCATTTGTATACATATTAAATGGATCAGTCATTTGAAAAGAAGTGACTTACCTAACAAGTATGCCAAGCAGATATTAGGGATGAGGTTACCAATGAAAGCAATGACTGCCAGCACAGCAATGACCAGAATGAAGTACTGTCAACAAAGCAAAAACAACATACTGAAGGTTTCTGGTAGACATCTTGAACAGCCGTTGATGGAGGCTTTGATTCGGTAATGGTTTCTCCATTATCATATACTTTCATATGAAGGAGTCATGTCTTTCTGAAACCAAAGCGCTTATGTCCTTGAGCAAGGCAATTTACTCCAATGGCTTTTCCAATGTGGGGAGTATTATGGATAACTAAAAGGTGGAACTAATTACACTCGGTGGCATTATAATCAGCTGGATCTAGGAAAATGTATGAGGTCATCTCTAGCAGCCTTCAATCCTCCCATTTGAAAATTGAGGACTGTTAAGATGAACTAACAGGGATGCTGACATGAAAGGTCTCAAGTTCACACATCTCTTAAACAGCTCAACTAGCTCAACTACACTGTATATTACAGCAATACCAACTGATGAACAAGTTGGTCCTACCTGTTTTTCTTCTTTCATTGTTTTCAGGCACTGGTAACTATGCATCAATGCACCCTTGGTTCTGATGAGGCTCATGCACACCTGCTGGTACTGTCGCTGATGCTCAGCTGTCCTACAATTCATACAAATAGAGGTATTGGGGTTATATAGGCTCGTCCACTTTCAACAACAAAATAAACAACTTTGAAATGGCAATTACAGAAAATACATGCTACTTATCGTAACTTGAATTGTTGTAACTACTTTAAATCGATCCCAACATCATAAACTCATGTACGTGTACAATATTAGGTACAATGAAAAAAACTATTACATCCTGCTTGAATAGGGAAACTGTGTGCGCAGAATCTCTTTAATTAATGTAAAACCAACCATACAGACAAACCACTGCATCTGGCCTGTTGCAGTGAAGAAGTGACTGAATGACACTGACCATTCTGCAGGTGGACAGATGTAAGAATGGACAACGGTGGGTCCAAGATAGCTAAACAGACGACCATGACGAGCAATGAGATGGTTGTCAGTACAGAGCATCCTGATGATGAGAGACCATAAACAAGTAGCTTCCAGTTACAAGCTTGAAAACTGAAGGGTCATTCTAATGCAGCAAGAGTGTGGCATGTACTGGAACCAACCTATGTTCACATAAAGACCCAATTCAACACAGTTGATTGATACTTCAAATACTGTAAATGTGGGCAAAATATCATACACGTAGATATTATTCCCCATGACATACTAGCTGACAACATTTGGCAACGTTCTCTAACAATTCGTCTAACTTAATAAATTTTACTTTTTGACAAGATGGTCCCTCAGACTGGACAAAATTCAGCAACCATTTAATCTCTACCTCATTCTGTTTGAAATTGTATTATGTCACGTGTTTTTAATGGTGGGTTTATTTTGGCATATTGAAGTAACATGGTGCTGTAACTTTGCAGATGCAACTCGTCTACATTTATGTACTTAAAGAGGTGAAAAAAAGTCTACACGAAAGTAGAAACTTCCAGGAGGAACCATTTTTGTGAATAATATTCAGTCCTCAAGATCATTTCTCACATTTCTCATCTCTCAGCACTGGTCTGACATGAAACTACACACAGTGCAAAACAACTTGGAATAGACATATGCTCTTTTGATATTTCCTCTTTTGCATAGCTTTTCACCGAATTGCCCAACTTGGCGGTCAGTTATTGTCATGAATTAGAAGTTTGGAATCTTTCCCGACTACGCCTGCACTCTGATGTAACCAAAGACCAGGGAGGAGAAAGACTGACAGGAAAAAGGCAGTGACAGCAGCTGCCATGATGACGGGCTGACTGGTCTTCCCATCGAAGCCATCGGTCTACATCGGTCACTGTTCCAATGACGCAATCTCTTCATCCTGGACATTATAACAAGAAAAAAACATTAGTTCCGAGTTACTAATCCAAGTGAAAGACTGCATACAAGGCAAACCACGATTGACCAATAGTATAATTCTGTTGGGCTGAAGCTGGGCTGCCCAACTATTGTTGGCCAGTCTCTGTACAAAATTTCTCAACCTTCTCCAACTTTATGCATTTCACACCTGACATAATTCATCTAAAATATGGCACTTTGTCTATTAAATAGTAAAAACTTGTTTCTACAGGCACAAGTTGATGTAAACAAAGTGATGTTGGCGCCTACTTGCTTACTCTGGACCTCTGTGCTGTAGCTGGGCTAGCTCAACTATAGCACTTTAGTTGGGATGGTCCAACTGTAGTTCAGAGTGATACTGCAGTTAGGGGCATAACAATTCCATTGATAAGAGGTATGATACAATTTCACATAGATAAAAAAGAATGTTAGGCCTCTTTGGGAAGAGTTTCATGTACTTCTTTCATGTCTTTTTCTCTACAATGATGTATCAGCCATCAGTAAGCGATAACAGTTTTTAAGAGTTACATTTAGGAGAGACAACATCGAATCGTTCAGGCCTACTTGGAAAATGTTTTGAAAACTATGAGGGTTGAATCAGAGAAATACTGTAATTTTTTTTTTACAAAATAGGTTCCAAATTAACATTTGGACAAGTACATGTACAGTACACTGTTTTTGCAATGAATACTGAACATTTTTTTTTACAAAGGAAATCAACTCTCCTCGGCCAAAATGTTGGAGTTCGGCCTTTCGTTTCATGACGTGTTGAATTCTATATGGGGCAAAATTTTATCCCACAACTCGGTCCCAAAGTGTCTCCTCAATACAGAGCCAGCCAGGGCAAAGTCATCTGATCATCTATGAAGTTTGGCTTTTTTGCGCTCTAAATAGCACTTCCTTGCCTCTGCCACAGAGTCCTCGCTATTTCTTTTGCTGATCTGAACCCGCGTCTCTCCTGACTTCTCAGCTGTGTGAGAAAAAAAAGAGTACAGGAGTTTAGTGTTTCAAATTGAAAAGCACATTCTATCATTAATCTATAAACTTTATAATTTTGTAGAAAGGATCTCACATTTGGGCTGTTCAATAGCAGTTCTGTCAGAGAACTCCGCTTCGACAATGTCAGTTTCATCAGAAATCTTGGGTGCAAGACATCCACTCAAGGCGTACACATCAAGTTCGTGTAACCGTGGCAACAGCTCCTTAATCCACTCATACTTTGCCTGATCATTCAATGAAACAGAAAAACACTTAAGAAAGATTCTGCTTGTTGATTTGTCTTGTTGATGTTGGTCACTGCAGTCAGCAAGCAGTTTGCAGCAGGTTTCCATTTCACATTTGAGAAAAAAATTCAAAATTCACAAGAGCCACAAAATGGATCTTTTTTAATATAAGTTTAATTTGTTCATTTTTCCCCCAGTTTTGCGAGTCACCACGCCCGTGCTCCCTGCGAGTCATCACACAGACACTGATCTTGAGACTTGAGTCAACACAGGAGCCACAGGCTGGTTTGACTCTTCGGGGAAAGCAGATGACTACAACTGACAAGAAAGGAAAAAAATCTTTTGTTAATGCAGGGTCAATACAAAAGCAACCTTTGTTTGATTCAAATGGATAAAATTGGAAATTATCTAGCTCTGCGGAGGGGTGAGAGGGGAAAATATACAGATAAGAGATACAGCCTGTCCTAGAGTATATCAAAAGAAAAACATCACGAAGCTATACAGAGACAAGCAGCACGTTTTCGCAAAAGGCAATTACAAAAATACACCAGGAACAGCCACTAAAATGCTCAAGGATATTGGCTTGGAGTCCTTGGAAATGAGAAGGAAAATAAGAAACTCAGCCTGATTTACAAGATGGAAAATAACATGGCAGAAATACCACTCAAGGAAAAACACCATAAACAGTTTCGTCAAATCCGATCCTCTACTCAAGCCTTTGGAACTAGTTTTTCCCCCATCATCTGTTAAGGATTGGAAGGCGTTACCTGCAAACATCATTATTTGCACTTCACGAGAGATATTCAAAGATGGGTTAACAATGACATGTTTGGACAATCCACACAATGCGCAGGCTGGTGGGATGTGTCCTAACGGATATTTATTTGCCAACTCAACTGTACAGATACACCCTTTAAACCTCAAACCAACAAACCAGAACGGGAATGAAGTTTTTTATTCAGTCTGCCAAGAATATTGACACTCAAGGTGGTATCAATGAAAAGCAAGAAAGTATGGTACATTTGAACTCTGATAAGAAGAGCATTGTTCGTATAAAGTCTCGTTTATAACAGGTACAAGTTTAGGTCCCAAATCTTTGTTTTTCTTTGTTTTGCCTTATTGATAACAAAGGTACACAGACATGTACTTGTTGTAACAAGAAAAACTGTTTAATTCCCAAGGACCTTGTTAAAGAGGATTTTCAGTCACATTACTTTTGACGGTCAGTGTTCAGTTGACACGGATGTGCGTGGAAACGCTCGCCTTCAAACTCTCTCAACATTCAGAAAATGCCGATGCAAATACACAGATTCAAAAAAGTACAACAACAGATAGGGTACACTTCCTGTAATGCCTTCGCCCGTTATGTTATGTCACGTAAGAAATCTCCATAGTCGTGTTCCAATGTACATTTTTAAGTGTCAGGTATAAGTGTTCAAGTATTCACAGTGTTTAATCAGTATTTGGGACATAACCATGTTGTTACCAGACGTTTCACCTGCCACTCACAGCTTCAAGTCTACTGAAATTTACTCGGGGACTTGGAAAAAGGCTCTATTTACTAGGGGCTTCACTAAAAACTTCACAGTGACAATCTTGCATCATTATTTGGTAGCATTGTACCTTCAGTTGCCTGTTCAAGATGTTTTCCAGCTGTTTGTGGATGCTGGATGCTGTCTTAACTGCTCTCAAGTGTATGTAGTTCCTTTGGCACCATGACGAGGGAGACTCACAGGGAAAGAATCAAATCACATAAACGTCTCAATGTGATGATCTGTGAGGTTAGGGCAGATTTTCCCTCAATAGAAACATTGACACTGATATTGTCCTGTTCAAGCAATATGAAAGAATAAAGAGGGAAAATGGTTAAAAACTGAAAAAAAGGAACTCAAATTCAGTTGCTGCACTTCTCACAGTTTTAGGAAAGAAAGCAAGAAAAGAGTACAACAGGAAATGATTTTCATATCAATCCTACTTTTGCTCTAAACTGTGTTTAACACAAAGCATTGCTGATTAACAAGCCAACCTCAAGCTTGGGGGCTGATTGCTTGAAACACCCACTTCAGTTAACGGCAAGGCACTTGCAAAGACTTAATGGCAGCATGCAACCCACACCAACCTGTCAGCATAACGTCTGTACACGGCAAGGAGTGTGGCAAAGTCATTGTTGCTTCCAGCCATCTTGGCAAGTGTTGCGTGAGCCTCAATTGGCCGCTTCTTTCTGTTTCTCGGCATCTCCTGTCAAAAAAGGTTGAATACAATTATGTTCTGTTTTCCCACGAGCCACTCCCACAAACTAACACCGTTACTCCATGTGGCGATTTGGGTCTCCAGGTCAGTTTCCGGGTTATGCCTGAACCTGTACCACTGTTTCATGGCAGCTGACACATCCCTCAGGTCCCCTCTCTTACTACATTTCATTATGCTGCTGTGGAAGTACAGTAAGACCAGTCACACCCCAAACAGCTGTGACCTATCAGCACATGTCTGTAAATAATGAGCTCCAGTTGGGTTTGTAGCTCTATGCTGAGAGTGACCACATGGGCCCTTAGGGGTTACTGATCTTTCAACACTCCTTACTCTGCAGTGGTTGGGGTCTGACCAATGGGAGTCTACAGGCTTGTGGTGTATGCCTGGGGTGAGGACTACATGGAATCTTTGCCAAATTAGCCCGTTGGAAAAAGTTATGACCATATTTGGTGATATGGGTAGACTTTCTTCACCTTACAGTTGCTACTTAATGGTAACTCCACCATTCCCAGGCTTGTGGCAACGCATACGCCCTTTATTGATTAGCAACTGTACGGGCAACCAAGGTTGGTGGAAAGTTCACTCTAGATTGGCAACTGGTTTGCCTGAAACTGCACTCTTAACCCATTTGTAATAAAGAGGGCGGTATTTTCATTTTAGTATTTAGCAGTTTTATTATGTTGTGTTTTGAAAGCTGAGTGAGCTTTTTAAAGACTTTGTGAATTATTCCTTTGCTAACCGTGAGTAGGTAAAAACTACTAAATAGCAAGGGAGAAGTTTCATTCCCATCTATTTACATCTCAGCCCTATAAAGTATACATTAATGTTAACACAACCTTCCATAAATCTTTCAAATCCAACAACTGGGCTATTTTCCAAATTTCAGTTTCAACTCGGGCTCAAAACCCAGCTCCAAATGTCTGTCTCTATTATCATTGTTCAATTGGTTTCTGCACAGTGCTGCATTTTGGCAGATATATGGGTTCATACCTGGTCTTATGAAGATGTTCTCCACGGAGAGCATGGCCGCTATTGGCAGCATCAACTCGTGACACTGGAGGGCACCAGAGTAGATGACGGCCCTGGCTAGGCCGGGTGGCAAGGGGTATTCAACCATCAGACTCCCAAGGGAAGTGATGCGCCCATTCCTGTCGGGTCAAATTTAAAGTTTGAATTAGTGAACTCAGAAGACAATAACTACTGTAACTCAACACAGTGGGATAAATTTCAGGGAGCTAGGTAACTGTCAAAATCATGATCACCATCATACCTGCATCACCAACTTCGTTATTATTTTCACCACCATCATTTCTATCGCAACCAGCACCACCACGCCTCAACTGTTTGCATCATTTTACTGTAACCACTAGCAAGAACATCCAATCCAGCATTTAAAGTTTATGATAGATGGCACTCACTTGTTGATTGCACCAAAGTAGTAAAGTTGTCTAAGTGCCTCAGGAAGCATTCTCTCTCCTGGAGAATCAACGTAAGGGAAGCTGTTGATATGTTGAAAGTCTGCCTTGCCCGGTTTTTTCTTTTGTTGGAAACCAAGCTTTACGTAACATCTCCTTTTATTCCAAGCATTTTAAAATCAAATGTCATTGCATTCCACCATAAGGATACATCTGAAAACGATAGCATGCTCAATAGGACCCATAAAACACCTGCAATGCTATTTGACGCCGCGGGAAGATCTCATGGCTCGCCGCGGCGAGATATTATTTCACTGCAGTCAGATAAAAAATCTCACCAAAAAAATTGCAAGTGGCCTTTATGCGCTTCCGTAGGTAGGCAATTGTTCAGAAAAGACTTGCCTGTCTCCCACTCCTAGATGTTTATATGTCTACGATAACGCTTTCAGATAACAGCAATGCTATTTTGTATTTAATAGTGCCCTTCTATGATTCCATTTTATTCAATCGTACCCTTCTATGATTTCATAGTTGTATATATAATATGCAAAATCTAGTTTGTCGGTCGAGTATGAGCCCCCGCGTTTCCTATGCGACCGATTCCAGTGCGCACCTTGTACATATGGTTTCCCATGCAGCAACTTTCTCTCGAGGCAGGTGAAGTGTAATTGTCCTTATTGTTATAAGCACAAAGATTCTGGGCAAATGTTTGTCATTTGTACATCTGCCTGTTGTCGAATGAGCCGCAGTATTTCCCCCTGCTGTTCTGGATACAGAAAGAGAAAGCTTTCGATTGATATGCAAAGTTTGGTCTTTCTTCGCACGCAGCTCTCGGAAAGTCGCGCTCGGAGTTGGCGAGCATTTTTGCTACTTGGGATAGCACGGAGCAGCACCTCGTCACGTTCTCTCCTGACATGCTTCAACCATGGAGGAAGGACAAGCTTTTGCCGCCCACATTTCCGCGTTTCAGGATGGTAAATCTGCTCAAGCTAATCTGTAAGTAGCTTTATGGATGTTTACTATGTAATAGAGGAAAATATTTTGCATCCTGCCTCCACCTTTTCATTATTTCAGTCATTGCAAGAATGTTGCAATCGCATGAATCAGATGAATCAGCGACTGTCAGGAAATCAGATGAATCGGGGACCGAGAAAAGACATCAAATTTTGTTAGGACATTCATTGGAAAAAAATCCATATACGGAAGCCACCTGACACCCTGTGCATAAACCATATGAGACTGGTCTGAAACTTGAAATTTCAGTGTTTTCTTTGTAAATGACTTGGATTTTGCCCTTCTAAACTGAACATTTCTTAAAATGTTTAGCTTTTGATGGGCAATTGTTCACTGTAGGGAATAATTACTAGCGTCCATAATATTGAAGTCCTCCCAATTCTCAGAAATTTTCCAGACTCCCCATGATAGACTTCAATTTGTACGCAACTACTGAAGAAGCGAAGTCACCAGAATGCAATGTTTTTTCTGATGAGAATATTGGGAAAAAATGGGGGAAATGAGGTCTGAAATTAGAATTGGGAATTCTGCACTTCCCTCTATATCTGTCTGTAAAAACCGTTAGTCCCAGTTCCTGCAGATTATGTAACTAATCACAACTTCCACATTGCTGTGAATCTGCCCATCATCAAGTCTCAATATTTCACTTTCAGTTTCACCGAATGGAATCCTCAAAACCCGTTTCGGGCAGATTTGAAGTTGCATTCTACTGACTTCTCCACCAGCCAGGAAACCAAAGACATCAGAGAATTGTACCAGGACTTTGGACGATGCAGTAAACAGTTCAAGAATGAATTCTGTTGCACCACAAGGAGTCTGAAAGCAGTCGTTCTTTGCCTTTCTGGAGGAAATGGGTGAGTGGTCAGTTCATGTTTGTCATTTCTTAATACTTCCTCTTATTCGTGTCTGTTGTCTTTGAGGGTCGTATTCTGTCATTTCCAAGTTGTTTTTTGTGGCTCTTTTTTCGTATTTGGTTTTTTACCTGTATAATCACATTTATCTTGCCATGAAGGGATGGGGTAGCAGGGTCGCAGTTCATGTCCATATGTGAGACCCAAGTTCTGTCTTTAAGGGCTTGTTAGGGGTAGGATTTGCCTTTCCGGTCTGTCTTGTTCTCTCGGCATCACCCAGTTGTCTTGTGTTGTAGGTATGGGTAGCAGGGTAGCAAGTTCTTTAGTACCCCAGGGGAGTGGTTGTCCCTGCCCATGTGAGACCAATGTCTTGTCCTGTGTTGTTTGTCTACAGTCTCCTCTTGTCTTAAGTCTTTTGTTTGTACAGTTATAGTCTTGTCTCCTTGTCCCCTTCGTCCTCGTCTTGTATTCCTGTGTTTTTGTCTTGTTCTGTATGTAGTCTCTTGTTGTATGTAGCTTTCTTTTTTTCTTTCTTTTTTTCGTCCTTTCTTTCTTTCGCCCTTTCTTTCCTTCTTTCTTTCTTTCTTTCTTTCTTTCTTTCTTTCCTTTCTTTCCTTCTTTCGTCCTTTCATTCTTTCGTCGTTTCTTTTTTTCGTCCTTTCTTTCTTTCGTCCTTTCTTTCTTTTTTCCTTTCTTTTCTTTCTTTCGTCCTTTCTTTCGTCTTTTCTTTCTTTCTTTCTTTCGTCCTTTCTTTCTTTCGTCCTTTCTTTTGTCCTTCTTTCTTTAGTCCTTTCTTTTGTCCTTTCTTTCTTTCCTTCTTTCGTCCTTTCATTCTTTCGTCGTTTCTTTCTTTCGTCCTTTCTTTCTTTCGTCCTTGCTTTCTTTTTTCCTTTCTTTTCTTTCTTTCCTTCTTTCGTCCTTTCATTCTTTCGTCGTTTCTTTCTTTCTTTCGTCCTTTCTTTCTTTCGTCCTTTCTTTTGTCCTTCTTTCTTTAGTCCTTTCTTTTGTCCTTTCTTTCTTTCCTTTTTTTTCTTACTTTATTTCTTTCCTTCTTTCATTCTTTCGTCGTTTCTTTCTTTCGTCCTTTCTTTCTTTTTTCCTTTCTTTTCTTTCTTTCTTTCGTCCTTTCTTTCGTGTTTTCTTTCTTTCTTTTGTCCTTTCTTTCGTCCTTTCTTTTGTCCTTCTTTCTTTAGTCCTTTCTTTTGTCCTTTCTTTCTTTCCTTTTTTTCTTACTTTATTTCTTTCCTGCTTTCTTTCTTTCGTCCTTTCTTTCTTTCGTCCTTTCTTTTCTTTCTTTCGTCATTTTTCGTCCTTTCTTTCCTCCTTTCTTTCTTTCTTTCGTCTTTTCTTTCTTTCTTTCGTCCTTTCTTTCTTTCTTCCTTCTTTCTTCCTTTCTTCCTTTCTTTCTTTCTTTCATTCTTTCATCTATCTTCTTCCTTTCTTTCCATCTTCGTCCTTTCTTTCTTTTGTCCTTTCTTTCGTTTCTTTCTTTCGTCCTTTCTTTTTTTGCCTTTCTTTCTTTCTTTTATTTCTTTCTTTCGTCCTTTCTTTCGTCCTTTCTTTCTTTCGTCCTTTCTTTCTTTAGTCCTTTCTTTCTTTCGTCCTTTCTTTCTTTCCTCCTTTCTTTCTTTCTTTTGTCCTTTCTTTCTTTCTTTCTTTTGTCCTTTCTTTTCTTTCTTTCTTTCGTCATTTTTCTTTCTTTCTTTAATCCTTTCTTTCTCTCGTCCTTTCTTTCTTTCATCTTTTTCTTTCTTCTTTTCTTTCTTTCTTTCGTCCTTTCTTTCTGTCTTACTTTCTTGCTTTCTTTTTTTCTTTTCTTTCTTTCCTTTTTTCTTTCGTCGTTTCTTTCTTCCTTTCTTTTCTTTTTTTTGTCCTTTCTTTCTTTCTTTTGTCTGTCCTCTTTTTTGTTTGTATTTTTTCTGTCTGGTATTTTCCAGTGTTTGTTTTTGTTTTCCTTCATGTTGGTCTTTGTTGCGTGTTGTTTTCCTTGTTGTTTCATGTTTGTTATTGTATTTGTTTGTGTTTTTGTGTTTAATGTCTTGTTCCTTTGTAGTTTCTTTGTCTTAGTTGTTTAGTCTTTAGGGTGGGTAGCAGGGTAGTGCTTTCTTTAATACCCCAGGGGAGTGGTTGTCCCTGCCCGTGCGAGACCCACGTCCTGTTTTTATGGGCTTGTTATAGGTAGGATTTACCTTTCTTGTCTGTCTTGTTCTCTCTGTATCACCCAGTTGTCTTGTAGGGATGGGTAGCAGGGTAGCAAGTTCTTTAGTACCCCAGGGGAGTGGTCATCCCTGCCCATGTGAGACCAATGTCTTGTCCTATGTTGTTTGTCTTTGTCCTGTTTTGTCGTAAGTCTTTTGTTTGTACTGTTATTGTCTTGTCTCCTTGTCCCCTTCGTCCTCGTCTTGTATTCGTGTGTTTTTGTCTTGTTCTGTATGTAGTCTCTTGTTTTGGACTGTTTCTTTGTCTTATCCTGTTTGTCCTGTCTTGTTCCCTTTATTCCCCTCTTGTCTCATGTTGTCTTGTGTTGTCTCTTGTCATTGTCTCTTTTGTTTATCTTGTCCTGTCCTGTCATACTTTTGTCTTGTGTGAGTCTTGTCATGTCCTAGTTGCTAGCTTTTGGCTTTTTTTGTTTTTCATTTTTTTCTTGTTTGTCTCGTGTGTGTGTGTTTTTTTGTTTTTTTTGTTTTTTTTTTTAGAGTCTGGCTATTGGCTCGGGCTGGTCTGGTGTGAATGTACTTTTTCAGGCTTGTCTTCTTTCTTTTCTGTCTATCCTTTCTTTCTGGTCTCCTTTTCCTCCTCTCTCCCTATCTCAACTAACCCACTAAAGGCACCTTTCCCTATGCACGTCAACACTTGCCCCAAGCATTGCATATCCGTCAGAATTGCTCCCGGGGCAATTTTTGCGGCCATATGCAATGCACAAGTGTGTTTTGTTAATTGAGTAGATTTTTGAGTCTTTGAATTTGAAATGCAAGAATACACTGTGTAAGCAATGCGCCCAAAAATGTACATAGGGAAAGGTGCCTTTACCCTGTTCTAACCCTACTAATCCTAACCCCACTAACCTTATTCTTTATCTTGGCTTCCTCTTCTATCTGCAGCTTTTTCTCTCTGGTTCTTAAGTCGGTCGGTCGTCTTGGCTAGATTTGTATTGGTTTGGTCTTTTGGTAAGGTCGTTTTGTAGCTTTTTAGGCTTTGTGTTTGTCATGCGTCTGTGTTGTTTGTTTCAGTCTTGTCTTGGTTCATATGTCATGTTAGTCTTTGTTTTTCTGTCTGTTCTTTTTTGTGTTTTATTTCTTTGTTTTTTGTCTTGCGTTTGTGTTGTCTTGTTTTTATAATGTTTATTCATTTTTCTGTGTCTTTTTTGTATTTGTTTGTGTTTTGTTACTGTTTGTCTAATGTTTATTGACAGGGCCCATGTATTTGTTTTGTATTTCTTGTTTCATGTTTTTTTTGTATTTTTTTCTGTTTTATGTCTTTTTTGTGTGTATTTTTTCTTTGTTTGTCTTAGTTGTTTGTTACCTGTCACCTGTGCTATTGTTTGTTTCATCTGAATTGTTTCCTGTATGTCTGCTTTTTGTTTGTATTTTTCTGTCCGGTATTTTGGAGCGTTTCTTTTTGTTTTCCTTCATGTTGGTCTTCGTTCCTTGTTGTTTGCCTTGTTGCTTCATGTTTGTGTTTGTATTTGTTTTTTTGTTTAATGTCTTGATCCTTTGTGTTTTCATTGTCTCAGTTGTTTGTTACCTGCACCTGTTTTATCCTTCCTTCCTTCCTTCCTTTCGTCCTTTCTTTTGTCCTTTTGTCTTATCTTTCTTTTGCTTTCTTTTTTTCGTCCTTTTTTTCTTTCTTTCTCTTGTCCTTTCTTTCTTTCTTTCGTGCTTTTTTTCTTTCTTTCTCTTGTCCTTTCTTTCTTTCTTTCGTCCTTTCTTTCTTTATCTTGTCCTTTCTTCCTTCCTTTCTTCCTTTCTTCCTTTGTTCCTTTCTTTCTTTCTTTCTTTCTTCCTTTCTTCCTTTCTTTCTTTCTTTCTTCCTTTCTTCCTTTCTTCCTTTCTTCCTTTCTTTCTTTCTTTCTTCCTTTCTTCCTTTTTTCCTTTCTTCCTGTCTTCCTTTCGTCCTTTTGTCCTTTTGTCCTTTCTTCCTTTCTTCCTTTCTTCCTTTCTTCCTTTCTTTCTTTCTTTCTTCCTTTCTTTCTTCCTTTCTTTCTTTCTTTCTTCCTATCTTCCTTTCTTCGTTTTTTTCTTCCTTTCTGTCTTCCTTTTGTCCTTTCTTCCTTTCTTTCTTTCCTCCTTTCTTCCTTTCTCCCTTTCTTTCTTTCTTCCTTTCTTCCTTTCTTCCTTTCTTCCTTTCTTCCTTTCTTCCTTTCTTCCTTTCTTCCTTTCTTCCTTTTTTCCTTTCTTCCTTTCTTCCTTTCTTCCTTTCTTTCTTTCTTTCTTTCTTTCTTCCTTTCTTCCTTTCTTCCTTTCTTCCTTTCTTCCTTTCTTTCTATCTTTCTTTCTTCCTTTCTTCCTTTCTTCCTTTCTTTCTTTCTTCCTTTCTTCCTTTCTTCCTTTCTTTCTTTCTTCCTTTCTTTCTTTCTTTCTTTCTCTTGTCCTTTCTTTCTTTCTTTCGTCCTTTCTTTCTTTATCTTGTCCTTTCTTCCTTCCTTTGTTCCTTTCTTCCTTTGTTCCTTTCTTTCTTTCTTCCTTTTTTTCCTTTCTTCCTTTCTTCCTTTCTTCCTTTCTTCCTTTCTTCCTTTCTTTCTTTCTTTCTTCCTTTCTTCCTTTCTTCCTTTCTTCCTTTCGTCCTTTCGTCCTTTCGTCCTTTTGTCCTTTCGTCCTTTCTTCCTTTCTTCCTTTCTTCCTTTCTTCCTTTCTTCCTTTCTTCCTTTCTTCCTTTCTTTCTTCCTTTCTTTCTTTCTTTCTTTCTTCCTATCTTCCTTTCTTCGTTTTTTTCTTCCTTTGTGTCTTCCTTTTGTCCTTTCTTCCTTTCTTTCTTTCCTCCTTTCTTCCTTTCTCCCTTTCTTCCTTTCTTCCTTTCTTCCTTTCTTCCTTTCTTCCTTTCTTCCTTTCTTCCTTTCTTCCTTTCTTCCTTTCTTCCTTTCTTCCTTTCTTCCTTTCTTCCTTTCTTCCTTTCTTCCTTTCTTCCTTTCTTCCTTTCTTCCTTTCTTCCTTTCTTCCTTTCTTCCTTTCTTCCTTTCTTCCTTTCTTCCTTTCTTCCTTTCTGCCTTTCTGCCTTTCTTCCTTTCTGCCTTTCTTCCTTTCTTCCTTTCTTCCTTTCATCCTTTCCGCCTTTCTTCCTTTCTGCCTTTCTGCCTTTCTTCCTTTCTTCCTTTCTTCCTTTCTTCCTTTCTTCCTTTCATCCTTTCTGCCTTTCTGCCTTTCTGCCTTTCTGCCTTTCTTCCTTTCTGCCTTTCTTCCTTTCTTCCTTTTGTCCTTTCGTCCTTTCGTCCTTTCGTCCTTTCTTTCTTCCTTTCTTCCTTTCTTTCTTTCTTCCTTTTTCCTTTCTTCCTTTCTTTCTTTCTTCCTTTCTTCCTTTCTTCCTTTCTTCCTTTCTTCCTTTCTTCCTTCCTTTCTTCCTTTCTTCCTTTCGTCCTTTCGTCCTTTCGTCCTTTCGTCCTTTCGTCCTTTCGTCCTTTCGTCCTTTCGTCCTTTCGTCCTTTCGTCCCTTCGTCGTTCATCCTTTTTTCTTTCTTCGTCCTTTCTTTCTATCTTCGTCCTTTCTTTCTTCCTCTTTTTCTTTCTTACTTTCTTTCTTTCTTCCTTTCCTTTCTTTCCTTCTTTCAACCTTTCTTTTTTTCTTTCATTCTTTCTTTCTTTAGTCCTTTCTTTCGTCCTTTCTTTCTTTTGTCCGTCTGTTTTTTGTTTGTAATTTTTCTGTCTGGTGTTTTCCAGTGTTTGTTTTTGTTTTCCTTCATGTTGGTCTTTGTTTCTTTTTTTTTGCCTTGTTGTTTCATGTTTGTTTTTGTATCTGTTTGTGTTTTTTTGTGTTTATTGTCTTTTTCCTTTGTAGTTTCTTTGTCTTAGTTGTTTGTTACCTGTCACCTGTGTTATTGTTTGTTTCTTTTGTCTGAATTGTTTCATGTATGTCTGTTTTTTGTTTGTATTTTTTCTGGAGTTGGAGTGTTTGGTTTTGGTTTCCTTCATGGTGGTCTTTGTTGCTTGTTGTTTGCCTTGTTGTTTCATGTTGTATCTGTTTGTGTTTTTGTGTTTAATGTCTCATTGCTTTTTTTTTTTTTTGTTCTTAGTTGTTTAGTCTTGTAGGGTGGGTAGCAGGGTAGTGCTTTCTTTAATACCCCAGGGGAGTGGTTGTCCCTGCCCGTGCGAGACCCAAGTCCTGTTTTTATGGGCTTGTTATAGGTAGGATTTACCTTTCTTGTCTGTCTTGTTCTCTCTGTATCACCCAGTTGTCTTGTAGGGATGGGTAGCAGGGTAGCAAGTTCTTTAGTACCCCAGGGGAGTGGTCATCCCTGCCCATGTGAGACCAATGTCTTGTCCTATGTTGTTTGTCTTTGTCCTGTTTTGTCGTAAGTCTTTTGTTTGTACTGTTATTGTCTTGTCTCCTTGTCCCCTTCGTCCTCATCTTGTATTCGTGTGTTTTTGTCTTGTTCTGTATGTAGTCTCTTGTTTTGGACTGTTTCTTTGTCTTATCCTGTTTGTCCTGTCTTGTTCCCTTTATTCCCCTCTTGTCTCATGTTGTCTTGTGTCGTCTCTTGTCATTGTCTCTTTTGTTTATCTTGTCCTGTCTTTGTCCTTTTTGTCTCTTAGGTGTTTGTCTGGTCTTTTGTTTATCTTGTCCTGTCCTGTCATACTTTTGTCTTGTGTGAGTCTTGTCATGTCCTAGTTGCTAGCTTTTGGCTTTTTTTGTTTTTCATTTTTTTCTTGTTTGCCTCAGGTGTGTGTATTTTTTTTTTTTTTTTTTTTTTAGAGTCTGGCTATTGGCTCGGGCTGGTCTGGTTTGAATGTACTTTTTCAGGCTTGTCTTCTTTCTTTTCTGTCTATCCTTTCTTTCTGGTCTCCTTTTCCTCCTCTCTCCCTGTCTCAACTAACCCACTAAAGGCACCTTTCCCTATGCACGTCAACACTTGCCCCAAGCATTGCATATCCATCAGAATTGCTCCCGGGGCAATTTTTGCGGCCATATGCAATGCACAAGTGTGTTTTGTTAATTGAGTAGATTTTTGAGTCTTTGAATTTGAAATGCAAGAATACACTGTGTAAGCAATGCGCCCAAAAATGTACATAGGGAAAGGTGCCTTTACCCTGTTCTAACCCTACTAATCCTAACCCCACTAACCTTATTCTTTATCTTGGCTTCCTCTTCTATCTGCAGCTTTTTCTCTCTGGTTCTTAAGTCGGTCGGTCGTCTTGGCTAGATTTGTATTGGTTTGGTCTTTTGGTAAGGTCGTTTTGTAGCTTTTTAGGCTTTGTAATGGTCTGCGTCTGTGTTGTTTGTTTCAGTCTTGTCTTGGTTCATATGTCATGTTAGTCTTTGTTTTTCTGTCTGTTCTTTTTTGTGTTTTATTTCTTTGTTTTTTGTCTTGCGTTTGTGTTGTCTTGTTTTTATAATGTTTATTCATTTTTCTGTGTCTTTTTTGTATTTGTTTGTGTTTTGTTACTGTTTGTCTAATGGTTATTGACAGGGCCCATGTATTTTTTTTGTATGTCCTGTCTCATGTTTCTTTTGTATCTTTTTGTGTTTAATGTCTTTTTTGTGTGTGTATTTTCTTGGTTTGTCTTAGTTGTTTGTTACCTGTCACCTGTGCTATTGTTTGTTTCGTCTGAATTGTTTCGTGTATGTCTGCTTTTTGTTTGTATTTTTCTGTCCGGTATTTTGGAGTGTTTCTTTTTGTTTTCCTTCATGTTGGTCTTTGTTCCTTGTTGTTTGCCTTGTTGCTTCATGTTTGTGTTTGTATTTGTTTTTTTGTTTAATGTCTTGATCCTTTGTATTTTCATTGTCTCAGTTGTTTGTTACCTGTCACCTGTTTTATCCTTCCTTCCTTCCTTTCGTCCTTTCTTTTGTCCTTTTGTCTTATCTTTCTTTCGTGCTTTCTTTTTTTCGTCCTTTTTTTCTTTCTTTCTCTTGTCCTTTCTTTCTTTCGTGCTTTTTTTCTTTCTTTCTCTTGTCCTTTCTTTCTTTCTTTCTTTCGTCCTTTCTTTCTTTATCTTGTCCTTTCTTCCTTTCTTCCTTTCTTTCTTCCTTTCTTCCTTTCTTCCTTTCTTCCTTTCTTTCTTTCGTCCTTTCTTCCTTTCTTCCTTTCTTCCTTTCTTCCTTTCTTCCTTTCTTCCTTTCTTCCTTTCGTCCTTTCGTCCTTTCGTCCTTTCGTCCTTTCGTCCTTTCGTCCTTTCGTCCTTTCGTCCTTTCGTCCTTTCGTCCTTTCGTCCTTTCGTCCTTTCGTCCTTTCGTCCTTTCGTCCCTTCGTCATTCATCCTTTTTTTCTTTCTTCGTCCTTTCTTTCGTCCTTTCTTTCTTACTTTCTTTCTTTCTTTCGTCCTTTCTTTCTTTCATCCTTTCTTTCTTTAGTCCTTTCTTTCGTCCTTTCTTTCTTTTGTCCGTCTGTTTTTTGTTTGTATTTTTTCTGTCTGGTGTTTTCCAGTGTTTGTTTTTGTTTTCCTTCATGTTGGTCTTTGTTTCTTGTTGTTTGCCTTGTTGTTTCATGTTTGTTTTTGTATCTGTTTGTGTTTTTTGTGTTTGATGTCTTTTTCCTTTGTAGTTTCTTTGTCTTAGTTGTTTGTTACCTGTCACCTGTGTTATTGTTTGTTTCTTTTGTCTGAATTGTTTCATGTATGTCTGTTTTTTGTTTGTATTTTTTCTGGAGTTGGAGTGTTTGTTTTTGGTTTCCTTCATGTTGGTCTTTGTTGCTTGTTGTTTGCCTTGTTGTTTCATGTTGTATCTGTTTGTGTTTTTGTGTTTAATGTCTCATTGCTTTTTTTTTTTTTGTTCTTAGTTGTTTAGTCTTGTAGGGTGGGTAGCAGGGTAGTGCTTTCTTTAATACCCCAGGGGAGTGGTCGTCCCTGCCCGTGCAAGACCCAAGTCCTGTTTTTATGGGCTTGTTATAGGTAGGATTTACCTTTCTTGTCTGTCTTGTTCTCTCTGTATCACCCAGTTGTCTTGTAGGGATGGGTAGCAGGGTAGCAAGTTCTTTAGTACCCCAGGGGAGTGGTCATCCCTGCCCATGTGAGACCAATGTCTTGTCCTATGTTGTTTGTCTTTGTCCTGTTTTGTCGTAAGTCTTTTGTTTGTACTGTTATTGTCTTGTCTCCTTGTCCCCTTCGTCCTCATCTTGTATTCGTGTGTTTTTGTCTTGTTCTGTATGTAGTCTCTTGTTTTGGACTGTTTCTTTGTCTTATCCTGTTTGTCCTGTCTTGTTCCCTTTATTCCCCTCTTGTCTCATGTTGTCTTGTGTCGTCTCTTGTCATTGTCTCTTTTGTTTATCTTGTCCTGTCTTTGTCCTTTTTGTCTCTTAGGTGTTTGTCTGGTCTTTTGTTTATCTTGTCCTGTCCTGTCATACTTTTGTCTTGTGTGAGTCTTGTCATGTCCTAGTTGCTAGCTTTTGGCTTTTTTTGTTTTTCATTTTTTTCTTGTTTGTCTCGTGTGTGTGTATTTTTTTTTTTTTTTTTTTTAGAGTCTGGCTATTGGCTCGGGCTGGTCTGGTTTGAATGTACTTTTTCAGGCTTGTCTTCTTTCTTTTCTGTCTATCCTTTCTTTCTGGTCTCCTTTTCCTCCTCTCTCCCTGTCTCAACTAACCCACTAAAGGCACCTTTCCCTATGCACGTCAACACTTGCCCCAAGCATTGCATATCCGTCAGAATTGCTCCCGGGGCAATTTTTGCGGCCATATGCAATGCACAAGTGTGTTTTGTTAATTGAGTAGATTTTTGAGTCTTTGAATTTGAAATGCAAGAATACACTGTGTAAGCAATGCGCCCAAAAATGTACATAGGGAAAGGTGCCTTTACCCTGTTCTAACCCTACTAATCCTAACCCCACTAACCTTATTCTTTATCTTGGCTTCCTCTTCTATCTGCAGCTTTTTCTCTCTGGTTCTTAAGTCGGTCGGTCGTCTTGGCTAGATTTGTATTGGTTTGGTCTTTTGGTAAGGTCGTTTTGTAGCTTTTTAGGCTTTGTAATGGTCTGCGTCTGTGTTGTTTGTTTCAGTCTTGTCTTGGTTCATATGTCATGTTAGTCTTTGTTTTTCTGTCTGTTCTTTTTTGTGTGTTTATTTCTTTGTTTTTTGTCTTGCGTTTGTGTTGTCTTGTTTTTATAATGTTTATTCATTTTTCTGTGTCTTTTTTGTATTTGTTTGTGTTTTGTTACTGTTTGTCTAATGTTTATTGACAGGGCCCATGTATTTTTTTTGTATGTCCTGTCTCATGTTTCTTTTGTATCTTTTTGTGTTTAATGTCTTTTTTGTGTGTGTATTTTCTTGGTTTGTCTTAGTTGTTTGTTACCTGTCACCTGTGCTATTGTTTGTTTCGTCTGAATTGTTTCGTGTATGTCTGCTTTTTGTTTGTATTTTTCTGTCCGGTATTTTGGAGTGTTTCTTTTTGTTTTCCTTCATGTTGGTCTTTGTTCCTTGTTGTTTGCCTTGTTGTTTCATGTTTGTGTTTGTATTTGTTTTTTTGTTTAATGTCTTGATCCTTTGTATTTTCATTGTCTCAGTTGTTTGTTACCTGTCACCTGTTTTTATCCTTCCTTCCTTCCTTTCGTCCTTTCTTTTGTCCTTTTGTCTTATCTTTCTTTCGTGCTTTCTTTTTTTCGTCCTTTTTTTCTTTCTTTCTCTTGTCCTTTCTTTCTTTCGTGCTTTTTTTCTTTCTTTCTCTTGTCCTTTCTTTCTTTCTTTCTTTCGTCCTTTCTTTCTTTATCTTGTCCTTTCTTCCTTTCTTCCTTTCTTTCTTCCTTTCTTCCTTTCTTCCTTTCTTCCTTTCATCCTTTCATCCTTTCATCCTTTCTTCCTTTCTGCCTTTCTTCCTTTCTTCCTTTCGTCCTTTCGTCCTTTCGTCCTTTCGTCCTTTCGTCCTTTCGTCCTTTCGTCCTTTCGTCCTTTCGTCCTTTCGTCCTTTTGTCCTTTCGTCCTTTCTTCCTTTCGTCCTTTCGTCCTTTCGTCCTTTCGTCCTTTCGTCCTTTCGTCCCTTCGTCGTTCATCCTTTTTTTCTTTCTTCGTCCTTTCTTTCGTCCTTCCTTTCTTACTTTCTTTCTTTCTTTCATTCTTTCTTTCTTTCATCCTTTCTTTCTTTAGTCCTTTCTTTCGTCCTTTCTTTCTTTTGTCCGTCTGTTTTTTGTTTGTATTTTTTCTGTCTGGTGTTTTCCAGTGTTTGTTTTTGTTTTCCTTCATGTTGGTCTTTGTTTCTTGTTGTTTGCCTTGTTGTTTCATGTTTGTTTTTGTATCTGTTTGTGTTTTTTGTGTTTGATGTCTTTTTCCTTTGTAGTTTCTTTGTCTTAGTTGTTTGTTACCTGTCACCTGTGTTATTGTTTGTTTCTTTTGTCTGAATTGTTTCATGTATGTCTGTTTTTTGTTTGTATTTTTTCTGGAGTTGGAGTGTTTGTTTTTGGTTTCCTTCATGTTGGTCTTTGTTGCTTGTTGTTTGCCTTGTTGTTTCATGTTGTATCTGTTTGTGTTTTTGTGTTTAATGTCTCATTGCTTTTTTTTTTTTGTTCTTAGTTGTTTAGTCTTGTAGGGTGGGTAGCAGGGTAGTGCTTTCTTTAATACCCCAGGGGAGTGGTCGTCCCTGCCCGTGCGAGACCCAAGTCCTGTTTTTATGGGCTTGTTATAGGTAGGATTTACCTTTCTTGTCTGTCTTGTTCTCTCTGTATCACCCAGTTGTCTTGTAGGGATGGGTAGCAGGGTAGCAAGTTCTTTAGTACCCCAGGGGAGTGGTCATCCCTGCCCATGTGAGACCAATGTCTTGTCCTATGTTGTTTGTCTTTGTCCTGTTTTGTCGTAAGTCTTTTGTTTGTACTGTTATTGTCTTGTCTCCTTGTCCCCTTCGTCCTCATCTTGTATTCGTGTGTTTTTGTCTTGTTCTGTATGTAGTCTCTTGTTTTGGACTGTTTCTTTGTCTTATCCTGTTTGTCCTGTCTTGTTCCCTTTATTCCCCTCTTGTCTCATGTTGTCTTGTGTCGTCTCTTGTCATTGTCTCTTTTGTTTATCTTGTCCTGTCTTTGTCCTTTTTGTCTCTTAGGTGTTTGTCTGGTCTTTTGTTTATCTTGTCCTGTCCTGTCATACTTTTGTCTTGTGTGAGTCTTGTCATGTCCTAGTTGCTAGCTTTTGGCTTTTTTTGTTTTTCATTTTTTTCTTGTTTGTCTCGTGTGTGTGTATTTTTTTTTTTTTTTTTTTTTAGAGTCTGGCTATTGGCTCGGGCTGGTCTGGTTTGAATGTACTTTTTCAGGCTTGTCTTCTTTCTTTTCTGTCTATCCTTTCTTTCTGGTCTCCTTTTCCTCCTCTCTCCCTATCTCAACTAACCCACTAAAGGCACCTTTCCCTATGCACGTCAACACTTGCCCCAAGCATTGCATATCCATCAGAATTGCTCCCGGGGCAATTTTTGCGGCCATATGCAATGCACAAGTGTGTTTTGTTAATTGAGTAGATTTTTGAGTCTTTGAATTTGAAATGCAAGAATACACTGTGTAAGCAATGCGCCCAAAAATGTACATAGGGAAAGGTGCCTTTACCCTGTTCTAACCCTACTAATCCTAACCCCACTAACCTTATTCTTTATCTTGGCTTCCTCTTCTATCTGCAGCTTTTTCTCTCTGGTTCTTAAGTCGGTCGGTCGTCTTGGCTAGATTTGTATTGGTTTGGTCTTTTGGTAAGGTCGTTTTGTAGCTTTTTAGGCTTTGTAATGGTCTGCGTCTGTGTTGTTTGTTTCAGTCTTGTCTTGGTTCATATGTCATGTTAGTCTTTGTTTTTCTGTCTGTTCTTTTTTGTGTGTTTATTTCTTTGTTTTTTGTCTTGCATTTGTGTTGTCTCGTTTTTATTTATGTTTATTCATTTTTCTGTGTCTTTTTTGTATTTGTTTGTGTTTCTGTTTCTGTTTGTCTAATGTTTATTGCCAGGGCCCATGTATTTGTTTTGTATGTTCTGTCTCATGTTTCTTTTTGTATCTTTTTGTGTTTAATGTCTTGTTTCTTTGTGTGGTTTTCTTTATGTTTGTTGTTTGTTTCCTGTCACCTGTGTTATTGTTTGTTTGTTTGTTTCCTCTGAATTGTTTTGTGTATGTCTGTTTTGTGTATGTCTACTTTTTTGTTTGTATTTTTTCTGTCCGGTGTTTTGGAGTGTTTGTTTTTTCCTTCATGTTGGTCTTTGTTGCTAGTTGTTTGCCATGTTGTTTCATGTTTGTTTTTTTATCTGTTTGTGTTTTTTGTGTTACTGTTTGTTTGTTTGTTTCATCTGATTTCTTTTGTGTATGTCCGTTTTTTTGTTTGTTTCGTCTGAATTGTTTTCTGTATGTCTGTTTTTTTGTTTGTATTTCTTTCTGTCCGGTGTTTTGGGGTGTTTGTTAGACCAATGTCCGTGTGCTGGGTGATGTTGGGTGATGCAGAATGAGTTAGGTCTTTTACTTTCTGCAGTCTAGTTTCTCTCCTACTTGCTCATGGTTGTCTTGTTAGTTTTTCTGTTGATTTTATCCCTGTAGTCTGTCAGGCTCTTGGTCTCTTCTCTTTATCTAGCCCCTGCTTTGCCATTTCCTTTTCCATTTCCTTTCACATCCCTTTCCCCACCTTGCTAACCCTAACATCGCTAAACTAATCCTCCCAAAGGGGTCATCCATTTTATCTTACCATTTTCAAGAGTCTCGTATAGCTCTGTCCCCTTCCTAGCATGTGTACAAATAATGAAATTGAAAGCAATGGTTATTTTTCTGCTTGATATTGCCCAAATTTGCAATCCCTCCCAGCGCAAAAGTTTGATGCTCTTGATAATGGTAAAAAAATCGATGACTCTCTTACCCAGCCCCACTAACGACTTCAGTAGGCACAGGACATGTTTTCAGTGTTGATTCCATGGTGAAATGATGCTGAAATGACGTCATAGTGTCATTTTGTCATTGAAACAATATTGGAACAATGTCCTGTGCCCGCTGGGCCAACCCTCTTACTCCAAACCCTCCTAATCCTAACGTCACTAACCTAATCCTCCGTAAGGGCCCTTCTATTTTTCTCACCATTTCCCTGAGTGTATATGGCTTCCATCCCCTCCTGTAGCGCATACAACGTGAACAGATAAAAGTTTACTTTGCACCAAATACTTTCCAAATTTTTGAAACTTTAAAGGATCGATATGGACATAGATGCAGTGCGCAACCCCTTTAAAAAAAGATATTTTGTTCCACAAATTGGTGAGAAATGTGGATGACGGCTTACCCAGTGGGCACAGGACATTTTTCCAATGTTGATTCAAAACTGAAATGGTTCTGGAATGACGTCACAGTGTCATTTCAGTACTGAAACAATGTTGGAACAACGTCGTGTACTTTCTTCTCTAGTCTGTCTCTCATGTCTTTTTTCCCCTTCTTTTCTTCTTTTCTTTCTCCTTCCCTCAACTCCTTACCCTGCTATCCCAACACACTAACCTTATCAGAAGGGGCCATTCATTTTCCTTCCTTGGTTTAATTTCTTTATGTGTAAAGCGTCCCTCTCCTATCACTGCACGTACAGCTTGAAAAAGACAAGAAGTTACTCAGATACTTTCAAATCTTTGGAATGTGTGCCTGTACCTAGCCCCCAATCAAAGTAAAAGGTGTTTGCAATTTTGATTATGGAGAGGAAAAGGATGACTCCTCACCCATACCCCACTACCTCACCTGTGGGCACAGGACATTTTTTCAAAGTTGGACCAATGCTGAAATGATCCTGAAATGACGTCACAGTGTCATTTTGGCATTGAAACAATGTTGGAACAGTGTTGCGTGCCTTCTTAACCAAAGCCCTTCTAACATGTTCTCCTCTTTGCCTCCTCGTAGGGCAAATCTTGCTTATGTCATGTCCTCTTGTCCATCTTTCATGTCTGGCATTTTCTTGGTCATATTTCCTGTTTCATGGGCTATTTTGTGTCTGGTTTGGTCTGGTTTGATAGCATAATGCATGTTGCTGTGTGACATGATTACGCAAAGTGAGTCATTTGTCATGATTGTTTTTTAGATATGCCCAAAATGAATAATCTAACACTAAGTGTCCATCTTTCCAAATGCTCAACCTTGATTTACATACTTGTAAATCACCAATTTCAATAGGATTTAAATCAAATGTAGTTTAATTGATTTCGGCAACATAGAATTTGAAAATGGTAAAGTTACTGGTTTGTGTTGCTGTTTCAACTGATTTATAATTTTGTTCTCTTTGTCAAGGGACAGAAATACACAACTCTTTATTATTAATGCACAAGACAGACAATACATATACATGTAAGATATACACAAGGCCAGCAGCAAATGCCAGGAGATGAAAAAGTTGACTTAATAACTGACCTAAGAGCCTCGGTTTCCAATGCTACTGACCATACAAAAACACATTTAAAATAAATATATCTAAATGTACATGTTAAAAAAGGTTTAATCATTCCAGTACATAAAGAAATAAAACAAATAATAAAATGAAGTAGCAGAAATAAAATGAATAAAGTAAAACCATCAAGACTAATGAAATTAGATAAAAATGAAACAGGATGAAATAATTATTTATAGGCTAAGATCAGAATAGAAAAAATAGGGAATTCTGAAGGAAGAATTAAGAAAAGAATTAGGTAAAATTAAAAGTGGGTTTTAAAAGGCATTAAGGCTGCAATAAAGCTTTTTGGAATCAATCAATATTACAATATAGGACTCTGCCAAGTCCTTAAATTTAAATATGAGTGCAAGTGTGTATGTAACAAGCAATTTAGGTTGACAGCTTTTTTGTTAAATTTCTAACACTTGTATTGCCTTGATTTTGTCTTTGGATTAAGTGTAGGAATTAAATGATTTCCACTTGTGATTTCATTTCACTTTGAAGTGTTTAATTCGGAAAGTAAAAAAGCCTTGGTTAAATCAACTTTTTTCTCCATTTTATGTTCCTGAGAAATGTTAGTCATTAGATGCAGTGAACCAAAACCAGTAGTGAAATATTCTTTGAATTAATAATCTATTTATCACTAGGAGCTTGATCTTGAGCAAGCCTAATACATGTTGCAGGTCATTAAAACTTGGGTCTTGTTAAATATATGTACGTGTATAGACCTGTTGAGGGTAAATAACCATAAGCATGCTTTATTAGTTGTTTATCTCGCGTCAACTTCTCCCGACCAAATTTTACTGATGAGACAGCTTCGTAAAAAGAGAGCCTTGTTAAATACCAAATCCTGTGTTAGTAGAAAATCATTTTCTATTAATTAAAGCAGTGCCATGAAAACGTCTACCTCATTGACAGAATTTAGACCATAGCTAAGAACCTGGTATTTTACCCTGGACTGTAACTAGGTTACAGGTATTTAAAGTACTAGCTTAGGTATTTAAAGTACTTTAAGGTATTTAAGTACTAGCTTATTTACTCGTAAGTGTATGTGGGCTTTAGTCATTGTGAAAAGCTGGATGGTTATTAAAACAAGCGTTTCACAATAGTGCGCCTCCAATAATTTGCAAGGCATTGGCGAATCACAGTGCACAAAATCTGGCAACCCAATGCACATTTGGAAAGGGTCAACAGATTTCGTGCATTGTGGTGGCCAACGCGTTGCAAACTCTTGGAGGTGCGCTATTGTGAATCACCCGCATGGCTTGTGTGTGATTTCAATTACATTACTGAATTTTAATTTCTCAATTTAAATCAAATGTATTTAATTGTGTAACAAATGAAAGAAAAATTTCAGCTTATTTACACATACAGCTAAATTAGCTTACTTTGGAACGGATAATCAGGCCAAGTTAATGAAAACAAATTACAAGAAATATTTCCCGATCTTGACCAGGTCATAGTAACTAGGGCTTTTAAATTGAAGTTGACACTGCGTACTTTTCAAATGTTTAAAAAGTTTAATAAATTGAGCAGTGTCAACAAGGAACTCATTTTGCTTGATCATGTCACACATGTCTTGTTTTCTTGTCTTTGTCAGATTCATACCAGATCGGCATGGAGAGAATCTCTTGACAGCTGTGTGAAAATTGGCAACATAGCATCACTTAATGTTGAGGTCTCCAGAAAGCAGAACGACACATGGTGGCTGGTGTACCGTTCACCTGGGGACACTACACATGCCCCTACAGCATATCTGTGATGAAGAGCATCCCAAGAACTCCATAACCTGACGCTCACATAAAGGGACAAAGGATACAAGATATCCAAGTCAAGACTAAAGACCCTAGACCCACAACCAGACCAGAGGGTCTCCTATACCCAAGGTCAGATTAGGGCCACTAGTTCTATCACCCTCCCTTAGGCAGTACCTCACATGATATTCAGCAAGCCCAGAAGCACTAAAATTACAAGATCAACTAACACCTGGTTATGTTCATCACTAGTATCCAACACTGGTTCCTTGATCACTATGAAGCCATCAAGATCTCCAAGCACGGAGGGGCCAAGACATCTGTTTCACTATCAGCAGCATCTGGCCCCTCCCGGACCCTCTCCAGACAGTCCAAAGGGTCACCTATACCCAAGGACAACTTCCCTAGCCTGCCCAAGTTGCCTCTCTAGCTTATAGCCTATGGGTCACCTTTACCCTTGGCAACCTACCTACCTCACCAGCATTGCCACCCTATCTGCATCTTTGCCTGCAGACTACGTCCTTCAAGCCTCCACAGCGGCAATCTTCAGGATCAAGCAGTAGTCCTGCCGAGCTACGACAGACAGTGCTGCTCAAAATATAATCAGGTTCTCTCCAGAACCTCACAAATTCACAAACGAGATTTGTATCTGCATGTACTGTTACTGCAAACATCAGATATTGCATCCGCCATTCTGTTATTATGTCTTCAAATCCCCTAGACCTGAAGCCTAGATTTTTCATAAATTGTCAAGTTTGTTTACACAGACATCATTTCCTATGAATTTCTTTCATTTTTGTACATTTCTGCCTTTGTGTTCATCAGCAATCGAGATATCATATTGATCAAGTGGGTAACATGTCACTCTTGAGCAAACTCAACTCACTGTTTTCATCCAAGTGTTCCAATTTTATTATTGAGACAATTTGAAAGGAATCAATAGGTCAAAAAATGCATGCTGTGGCAAGTTCCGACACATTTTCTTTGATTGGGTTGGCAACGTGATGCTGTCTTAAGAGAAACCAAGATTTCTTGATTTGTTTGCTCCGAGATATCTCATACTGCAGTTTGGCCCACTCTTACTTTCCCAAAACATGCTCTCAGCAACTTAGGTTTGGTTTTGTTTGCTTATATCTAAAGTAAGTGGATTTAACCTGTTTGGAAGTGTAATTAAAAAAAGAAAATCTGTCCAAACACAAAGTGAAGACAAAGTTTCGTATCAAAATTTAATATGCCTAATAACCTCGAGCCTAAGTTGATGTTTTCATTCAATTTGGTACTGCAAACCATGGTTGAGACTGCTGATGTCCTAATGTTGTTGCTGGTGAAAAAAGTGGCATTCTTATGAGCCGGAAGGTTCCTTGGAAATAACTTCTTTTTTTTTCTTTCTAGAAATTTTCACAGCCTCGAGCTGAAGTCCATGAACTCCGATGACCCACGAAGGTGAACATTAGATAGGCCTACTGATACTTGTTTGCAGTTTGTAAAGTACCAGTTGCTACATGGCATTTTGTCACTTTTCATGAGACAAATTTCACTTTACAGCACCAAACTAAAACTTCCAAAAAATCACTCCTTCAACTGGTCACTTTTAAAACAAAGATTTCATCGGAGTTGTTTACATGTACTGAAGTACATTTTGCAAAAGCATCTATCCTCTAGCATTCTAGAGACAAGTATTTGGTTGGTCTGCCTGCTTTAGGCTGCATCCAAATCTGTTGTCCAGGGCTACATCTAGGTCTTCACTCTATTGGAAATGGTGGAAACGCGTAGACAATAGACCTAGCCGTAAC
>NW_028257627.1:410000-443276 GCF_054643075.1 Acanthaster planci | reverse complement strand
GGTTAACGTTAGCGATATATAGGTTTGTGGTTAGGGTTAGGGCTAAGGTTAGGATAATAGGGTTGGGGTTAGGGATAGAGTTGGGGTTACAGATATGGTTACGGTTAAATTTAAGGTTAGGGTTAGGGTAAGGGATAGGGGTATTGCCACGGTTAGGATTTGGGTTGTGGTTAGGATTAACGATATATAGGTTTGTGGTTAGGGTTAGGGCTAGGGTTATTATAATAGGGTTTGGGTTAGGGATAGGGTTGGGGTTACAGATAGGGCCAGGGTTAGGGTTAGAGTAAGGGTTAGGGTTAGGGTAAGGGGTTAGGATTGGGGTTGGTGGTGAGGGTTAGCGATATATAGGTTTGTGGTTAGGGTTAGGGTTAGGATAATAGCGTTGGGGTTTAGGGATAGGGTTGAGGTTACAGATAGGGTTAGGGGTAGGATTAGAGTAGGGTGCTAGGGTTAGGGTAAGGGTTAGGATTGGGGTTGTTGTGAGGGTTAGCGATATATACGTTTGTGGTTAGGGTTAGGGTTAGGGTTAGGATAATAGCGTTGGGGTTAGGGATAGGGTTGAGGGTTACAGATAGGGTTAGGGGTAGGATTAGAGTAGGGGCTAGGGTTAGGGTAAGGGTTAGGATTGGGGTTGTGGTTAGGGTTAGCGATATACAGGTTTGTGGTTAGGGTTAGGTCTAGGGTTAGGATAAGAGGGTTGGGGTTGGGAATAGGGTTAGGGTTACAGTAGGGCCACAGTTAGGGGTTAGAGTAAGGGTTGGGGGTAGGGTTAGGATTGGGGTTGTCGTGAGGTTTAGCGATATATAGGTTTGTGGTTAGGGTTAGGGCTAGGGTTAGGGTAATAGGGTTGGGGTTACGGGACCAGGGTTGGGGTTACAGATAGGGGTTAGGGATAGGGCTAGGGGTAGGGGTATTGTAAGGGTCAGGATTGGGGTTGTCCGTTAGGGTTAGCGATATATAGGTTTGTGGTTAGGGTTAGGGCTAGGGTCAGATTAATAGGGTTGGGGTTACAGATAGGGTTAGGGGTAAGGGTTAAAGTTAAGATTAGGGTTAGGGTAAGAGTTAGGGGTTGGGGTATTGTAAGGGTTAGGATTTGGGTTGTGGTTAGGGTTAGCGATATATAGGTTTGTGGTTAGGGTTAGGGCTAGGGTCAGGATAATAGGGGTAGGGTTAGGGATTGGGTTAGGGGTTACAGGTAGGGTTAAGGGTAGGGTTAAAGTTAGGGTTAGGGTAAGGGTTAGAATTGGGGTTGTTGTTAGGGTTAGCGATATATAGGTTTTGTGGTTAGGGTTAGGGCTAGGGTTAGGATAATAGGGTTGGGGTTAGGGATAGGGTTGGGGTTACAGATAGGGTTAGGGGTAGGGTTAAAGTTAGGGTTAGGGTAAGGGTTTGGATTGGGGTTGTGGTTAGGGTTAGCGATATATAAGTTTGTGGGTTAGGGTTAGGATAATAGGGGGTTTTGGTTAGGGACAGGATTGGGGTTACAGATAGGGCCAGGGGTTAGGGTTAGAGTAAGGGTGGGTTAGGGTTAGGGTAAGGGTTAGGATTGGGGTTGTGGTGAGGGTTAGCGATATATAGGTTTGTGGTTAGGGTTAGGGGTTAGTATAATAGCGTTAGGGTTAGGGATAGGGTTGAGGTTACAGAGAGGGTTAAGGGTAGGATTAGAGTAGGGGCTAGGGTTAGGGTAAGGGTTAGGATTGGGGTTGTTGTGAGGGTTAGCGATATACAGGTTTGTGGTTAGGGTTAGGGCTAGGGGTTAGGATAAGAGGGTTGGGGTTGGGGAATAGGGTTAGGGTTACAGTAGGGCCACAGTTAGGGTTAGAGTAAGGGTTGGGGGTAGGGTTAGGATTGGGGTTGTCGTGAGGTTTAGCGATATATAGGTTTGTGGTTAGGGTTAAGGCTAGGGTTAGGATAATAGGGTTGGGGTTAAGGATAGGGTTGGGGTTACAGATAGGGCCAGGGTTAGGGTTAGAGTAAGGGTTTAGGGTTAGGGTAAGGGTTAGGATTGGGGTTGTGGTGAGGGTTAGCGATATATAGGTTCGTGGTTACGGTTAGGGTTAGGATAATAGGGTTGGCGGGTTTGGTCAGGGGTTAGGGTTAGGGGGTAGGGGTATTGTAAGGGTTAGGATTGGGGTTGTGGTTAGGGTTAGCGATATATAGGTTTGTGGTTAGGTTTAGGGATATATAGGTTTGTGGTTAGGGTTAGGGCTAGTCACCAAAGTTACTTGGTCAAGATATGTCTCTTTTAAACTCAAATAAAACACCATCAAAATTTACCTGCCATTTCTCAAAAACCTAAAAAAATATCAAATGCAAGTATTGACCATTTCCGTATTTCCCTAGGTGCTGTGCCTGAAAACAGCACGATGAAAACACCGTCTTTGGAGTTACGATGAACTCCAGCAAAAACAGTTGTGATTGTACACACACAACACAAAGTTGGCGTATAACTTCTTTTTTTCTTTAACTCGTGTACAATTTGTCTAAAATGTACCTTTTTATTCAAACCGCCGGCCTTGAGAATCAAAACCTTGACTTAACACTGGCTTGTTACACAGACTGACGTATGTGAAATGACATAAATGATGACGTGATCTTGTGATTTATGAATAAAATGTAACTTGGATAAAGATTCAAGATGACTTGTCAAAGAAAACATTAGATTTGACCATCTAAATTTCCAACCTCTTATTTCAATGACAGCTACAATTAAATTGTTTTCATGTAAACCCTCAAAATGCACCTTTTTGTCTCAAGTAACCCTTGCGTTCAACTTTTTGTCTCACTTTTTTCAAAGGGAGCTCTAAATGATGCCCTGTTTTGTTTTTCACGGTAACGAGCATTCCCATATTCAAGCGCAACAGATTTCCTTTCTCAGTTAGGGTTCGGGCTAGGGTTAGGATAATAGGGTTGGGGTTAGGGTTGGGATTGTGGTTAGGGTAAGGTTTAGTGATATATAGGTTTGTGGTTAGGGTTAGGGGTAGGGTTAGGATAATAGGGTTTGGCTTAGGGGTAGGGTTAGAGTTACAGATAGGTTAGGATTGGGGGTTAGGGATAGGGTAACGGTTAGGATTGGGGTTGTGTTTAGGGTAAGTGATATATAGGTATGTGGTTAGGGCTAGGGTTGATGTTAGGAGTAAGGGTTAAGGGTAGATGTAGGGTAAGGGCTAAGATTGGGGTTGTGGTTAGGGTAGGTTCAGCGATTTATAGGTTTGTGGTTAGGGTTAGGGCAAGGGTTAGGATAATAGGGTTGGGGTTAGAGATAGGGTTGGGGTTACAAATAGGGTTAGGGGTAGGGTTAGGAATAGGGTTAGAGTTAGGGGTTAGGGATAGGGTTAGGAGTAGGGGTATTGGTAGGGTAAGGGTTAGGATTGGGGCTGTGGGCAGATTTACTTTTAGGGATATATAGGTTTGTGGTTAGGGTTAGGGACAGTAGGGGTGAGGAATATTTTTGACGTTAGGGTTAGGATAGCGTGAGTGTTGGTGATTGGGTTAGAGAAAGGGACAGTTTTGATCAACATTTGACACAACTGAAAATACGACAACTCAAGTCAACATATTACAAATATGTTATAAAAATGACAGGAACAGTGCTCACTTTTCAAGTAACAACGCTCGCATCACAGGGCAAAGTATCTGAATAACTAAACCATGTAATCAGATCCTATCAGGTACTTTTTTTCAGGGCCTCAGTTTGGCGAAGAATTCTCCCTTGAATTGGGCAGAGCATAACTATGGGCGCGCATTTTGGTGTAGTGCAACCTTTAAGAGTTGAGGACGTGTCCGGACGGACGTGCAGCTCCGGGAACCATATTGATGCGCGCGCATTAATTTAAATTTATCAAGGAAGAGCTGCCAGGTGAGATTTGTATGTAGGCCAATTGTGCATTTTTGCTACATGGTGCACTATTGTAGCGTTTTGATTGCTCCGTCTTTGCTGAGCAAATTCTGTGCGGTATAATTTGGTTATTAATGTTTTTGTTATCTACGTAAATATGAACGACCCGAAGCAATTCTCTGAAATTGCCAAACGGTTAAGCTCGTGGTTATCAGATCGTCAGACCGTGGGTTCGAATCCCGCCGGTGACTTTTATTTTCCCAAAGCTTGCTGTCAGTCAGTAGCTATAAGAGAGTCTAATTCACCCCGCCAAATACCAACAGCACCTTAGCCCACGGGATAAGCTCTTCTGCTGGAACTGTCCGCGAAGTCCAGGTGAGCGCCTTAGTACAGGTTCGAGACGTATGGCCGACTCGGCGGCCAGGGCTTAGGGGCTTGTCTCGTTTCCTCCCTTGCATGGTCGCTTGAACTCTTTTTAGAGTTAAATGGATGGGCAGGGAGGAAGTGTGGTGGACCAGGAACCCCGAGATCCCAGAAGAGTCCTATATGGAAGCCGGTAACTGCGATTCCTTGCGAATTTCAGGAGTCCGTGCGCCTGAATGCTTGGTCAACACCACATAACTTTTATATTTTTCCCTCACTTTTTTTTTTAATTTCCTGAGCACAAAACTCTTCAGGCTATTTTCTGGGTTGAATACACGGATCACTTTTTTATTCATAATGCAAATTTCTTACATGTTTGACAATAAAGCCGATTTCAACCGTGTAGGGGTCCATTTCTGCCTAGAACTCGAAAAATTTATAGAAGTAAATGTCGATTGGCCATATTGAAAGTAATTAAAGGGATGGCAAAAAGATTGGTCCAGCTGGATAAATTTCCAGGAGAGGCAGAATGCTCAAAAACATTCAGACTAAGTAAATAAGATAAGAGTCAATTTCAAAACTGAAGTAACACCTTAAATCTTCTCACCTGCAAGTCATACCATCATATGAGTAGGCCCTTCATCTTGGGAGCAAATTGGTTTATGAGGTTGTGGAAGCTGTCCAGGGAGGACGTTCTACGCTGCGGAAGACATTTTCCCAATGGCCTTTCAGCAATGAGGTACCCTCCCAGGACTTTGGTACAGCTGGGGTAGTTTCCTCTGTCCCTTTAAAGCCACGAGCGTGATTTGTTAATATCATTTTGTCTCAATTAATCTTCATGACTCCTATATTAAAGAACCATCAGGGAAAGCCTGAATGTAAATTCTTTTTTGATACCTGGCTTCGACTATTTCTTCTTTCGCCTCCCAAGTTGGCCATGGTCATACTTAGTATATAGAGCAGAGTGCCCTCGGTGTACTCCAACGATGTGGTTACATAAAGAGGCCCACTTGGCCTCCCGGAGATCCTCCTCTGTATCAGTGGTGGAAGAGGCACACCAGTGGACATGATTGTTTATGGATCTCTTCCATTCGGCCACACCTCAAACCCTTTCCTCTTTGCTAACTTATCGACCGTCTTCTTGATCCCTTCATGAAAAAAAATGATACAAATTAAACTTCAGCATGTTAAGGCCTACGTTTTGTTTACCAAGTGAAATTACTTTTTTGCAAAAAGGAAAGTAATTGTTCCATTAAAAATTATATCTGAGATAATGCAAAGATACTTTGGGCCTTTCAAATAATTTCTTGCCATAACTATTTTCCTATGTATTTCTCAAAAACTCAGTTGAAAGTCTGTAGTCCTCGACAAATGGTCTTGAAGGTCATAAAAACAAATATTGATTTTGGGATATAACTTCAAATCTATATTTTCAACTATCGGTACCTTTTGCTATATGCCAGACGTCATACATGTGCAGAACTGTTAGCTCATGTTCCCCCACATATTTGGCCAAAGACCGATGACAGTCAGTGACGAGCTTGCAGACAGTGAGGTCAGCTTCACGTAGGGTTGCCATTGTCCTTTTGAAGCCCTCCAGGTCCATGAGGTAGCTACTCTTGAGTTCTTTGGACTGACAAATGAATAAAAAACAAAGAAATTGGCTAAATGTTAGTAACTAAACAGTCAATCTGAGGCTATCAATCAAGGCGCAGCGACAGCAGCAAATTGAAATAAGCAACTTTCAAATTGACTTTTATATACAGAATAAAATTAGTGAAATGAATGCATCCTTTTGCTTGTACAAATTGTCCAGAACCATTTATCGAAAACCATCGCATGTACATCAACTCTACCTTTCTTTAGAAACAAAGACTCACCTGTACAAGCTGAATATCAACAATCTTGTTGGCGTGGAGTTCAGTTCCAGTGTAGCTCCCATATTTAGCGGAGTGGCCTGGACTATCTGCCCGTCCATCCCCGCCGATGACTAGCGCTTGATTATCAGCTTTCAAACGAAGCTTTACTTCGGTGATGTGTTGTGTCCACACCGCTTCAACTGATGGCAAGAGGTGTCTCTTCTGGTGGGAGGAAAAAGTGCGCAGCGAAATACAAGCTGCCCCCATACAGGTCAACATGCGGAGAACCTTTGATGGGCTGGCACCAGCAAACAGGAAAGCTGCAGATAGTAGCAGATTTCCTGCAGGTGTTGCACCCAGCCATGGCTGGGAACTCCAGGTCGTCCCCTTGGACTTGCAGGCCCCTCATCGCTGAAAAACAGAAACGAAAGTCCCCACAGTTCGTTTCATCAGACTGATCTTCCGTGAACCGCACTTGAAACACTTCCTGGAAAGTTGGAAGAGCTCCCCCTCGAACACAGTGTACTTTGGGTGATCTTGAGGAAGAACATCCGGTGATATTGGAACGGTCCGTGGACTTCTCCCCCTTCTGTTTACAAAAGATCAATGGCATTTGGGTAAACCAAGGTGATACCACGGTGAGTGTAGGAATGAAAAGTGGTTTCTACTCTGCGATGAGAGAAGGTTAATTTTAAATTTAAAAAAAACATTTCGCTTTGTTTCTGTTGTAACGTTATAAAATGAATTCTCATTTTATATACTGCATCTATCGTACTTACTTTTTAAATGACCGGGTGCGACAAGGTTATGAAGATGATGGCGAAGATGATAATGAGGATGGTTCATAGTCGGAGGAATCATCACGCTCTTGTTCCTCTTCTAACTCTTCCTCTTCTAATTCTTCAACTTCATTGTCTTGTACCTCCTCGACCTCTGAATTATCAAGCAGCTTGCATTGTATTCCAGTTTCGCTGACTTCGGGAATAGCTTGTATTTCGGCATCGGTATCTATCCGAAAAAAATTACATAAATTTGTTGTTTATCATGAACTATGGCGAGAGCAAGAAAACAGAATAAGAAGAAAAATGCCATTTATAAATCAATATGATAACAAAAATAGACATTTCAAATGCATTTCGATACTTACGTATATCACAACAAAGAATTTTCACTGGATCAGTCTGACAAGCAGCATCCACACTCTGTACATGTAAAAGAACAAAATGAAAGTTATTTTAAAAATATTTCCAGAGAGAAAAATTGAAAGAACAATACCCATTTGTTCCTCTTGAATGTTCAACAATAGTTGAAGGGAGCAAGTGATTGTGATGGACTTACCGACACAGCTGGAATCATGCTACTAGCACCCGCAGTACACTCTGGGTCTGGCACACTTTCTATGCACAAGGTTCTATCTCCCACCTTTCCGACATGGTTGCTGTCTCTTCTGGCTTGTTTCCGTGGAAGCACAGCCTCCATAACCTGATAGCAGTTTCCAATGAAAGAAAACAAATTAAATGAAATTAATCCTTGTTAAAATGAATAGGAGAAATAGTTCAGTAAAACAACAGTGTCATTTTTAAACTACCACAGTTGTGCTTATAGAGTGTTAACCGATTTCAACCCTGCCCCGTCATTAGCCTATCAAGATGTACAAATATTAAAGTAGGCTAATAAAATTGAATTTTGGGCAGTCACCAGCATGGACAGTGCGAATAGTTGTCATTCGTGAAGTACGTGTGTACAGGTACAACTACAAGGCATGATGTACATGTACATGTATCCGTGTACACGTACGTGTAAGATTTGTAACTCTATAGTGTAAGCCCACGATGTCGTTCATTATACATGTACACGCACGCACCCACCCGGTAGCCACGTGTACGCACCCACCCCACGTACACGCACATATACTGTACATGAAGTGTACTTTGCATAACGAAACGTGTACAAACGATTACACGCACCATGCGATTATGAAACTAACATGAATGCATGGCGAGTGAGAAACGATAAAACTTACTCAGAGTCGCTCGCGTTTTGCCAAAGCACCCTTCCTCTTCTCTTCCAGTACCGGCTCGCTTTTCTTGCTTGTTAGAAATATTGCGGGTACAGCATCAAGACGAAGCATATGCCTTGAACTTAATCTCAAACTGATGTTATTGATTGTTGGCGTTTCGATCAAAACAAGAAGGCTCGAAGTTTGTCGAAATTTTGGGTCAGATGGAAAACGATGCAGAGTAAAATCATCTTTGGTAGTGTTGCTGCAACCAGCAACAACACAGGTCGGTTGCATTCTGAAAAAAAACTACGTTATTTTCGTGAAGGAGTGCGGCGAAATTCTCAAGAAACTTTACAAGAAGTGCGTGTGACGCTGCTGATCAAGCTGCCACGTATTACCGGGAAAGTATGCCGATCTCCAGAGTTTACGTCACATATTCTTATATTAACGAGGAGACAGGCGCGGCGTGTTGGTCACCCCTCAAACAAGTTTTTATTTTTTTTATTGATATCAAGGCGGTGCAAGCAAGGTAAAATGAGCAAACAATTGTTCAGGTAGAAACACTTTATCAATTGAAAAATAAAAAACACATAACATAAACCCTTTAAAGCCGTGCATTTCCGACACAATCGAGCGCCAAGCAGTGAATTGCCATCCTCTGAAAACTTCGCCTGAGAGGTTCGGATGTCCGGGGTTTCCTGCAGCCGAGCGGGCTGGGCGTCTCCAGCTTGCCGTCAATCAGCTCGCTGGCCCACCCAAGGCCTCTGAGAGGGCTTTGCCCCGGGAGCAGTTGGAACAGAAACGTGTGTATTTCAATGAGAGCTTTTCCGTCCTTAACCCCCCTCCCCTGGTTCGCCTATTTATAGGGGGGGGTGGTCTTGAGCTCATAGGGATAGGGTGGCAGGGAGGCGTGGCGGTGGGGTCCAGCAGCGGGGGGAGGAGGTCGAGCGCGGGAGGCCAGCCGGCGCCCAGTGGCCCTCGGGCGGGCCGGACCCGAGGAGGAGGAGGAGACCGGGGAGGACCGGCGGCGGAGAAGGAGCGGGCGGAGCCGGAGGAGGGCCCGCCGGGACTGACGGCGGAGTGAACTGGCGCTCGCCCGGCGGCCCTGGGGGGGGGGAAGTGGACCCGAAGGACCGGTGGTGGAAGGGCCCCGTTGCACGGAGGGCCGGAGGTGGTGCCGGACAGGCGGCGGAGGAGGAGCGGGCGCAGCCGGAGGAGGGCCCGCCGGGACTGACGGTGGATAGAACCCCCGCTCGCCCAGCGGCTGGGACGGGAATCTGAGGGGGCCGCCCTGAACAGACTTGAAATCCAGGGTAGGAGGGCTCTGGGGGAATAGCACCGGGGTGGCAAGTTGCCAAGTCGGTCCCAATGCCGTCGTGCGACGGGCCTCGTGCGGGGAGGGACCGGGGCCTCCGGCCCGGGGACAGAGTCTTGCAGCGGGCGGCGCCGGTCCCGCCGTGGGTGCCGGACGGGCGGCGTTGTGTGGGCGCCCGCTGAAGATTTCTTGCTCGGACTTCGTGGTCCGCCAAAGGTCGGATCTCCGGTTTCAACCCGACTCGGGCGCAAAAACTGACTCGTCCCCACCTGCGAACGCGTCGTCGAGGCACCCCCGCTCTTGAGAGCGTCTCTCGTAATCAGTACAGCCTTATATTGTCCATACGGTACGGCCATTCCCACACAGTGGAGCCCAGGGCTCTGGAGCGATTCCCCCTGGGGTCTGGACAAGCCTGGTTCCGGAGTGGCGGGGACTGGTGGTGTGGCGCGGCAAATTTCCGTCCTGGGGAAAAAAAAAACCACTGCAGCCGCACGCCGTCCCCCTAAGGCCGTGCATTTCCGACATGCTTCCCCGGGCAAAAACGGCTCCATGCCGGCGGGGAGGGTGGTGCGGTGCGGTGAATCGCCTTCCTCGGAAAACCTGGTCCGAGAAGTTCGGATGTCCGGGGTTGCCCGCGGAAAGCGGGCCGGGCGCCTAGAGCCTGCCGTCCATCGGCTCGCTGACCCACCCAAGGTCTCTGAGAGGGCTTTGCGCCGGGACAAGTTGGGCCCAAAACGTGTGTATTTCAATGAGAGCATTTTGGACCTTAACCCCCACTCCCTGGTTTGCCTATTTATAGGGGGAAGGGTGGTCTCGAGCTCAGCTCCAGCTGCCAGAAATCAGTACAGCCATATATTGTCCATACAAAACGGCTATTCCTGCACGGTCGAGCCCAAGCCTCGGGAGCGATTTCCCTCGGGGTCTGACAAGCCCCGCTCCGGAGCGGCTCGACGAAAGTGGCGGCTTGCCGTCCCGCCAGGAGGCCCTCCGGGCGCTCCGTCAACGGCGTTTTCGGCGCGGCCGGTCGACTCTTCATGCCAAGAAGAGCGTCGGCTGGCCGGCCAGGCCTTGCCTAGAGGTGTCGGAAAGGCCGTTCCTGGGGGTGCAGTTCGGCCGGACCCCGGGCCGGAAGAGCGGTGGTGCGTGGCCGGAAGCCTTAAGGAGGGGCTGGAGCAGCAGCCCGGCCCGCTGCGGAAGAGCGAGCGGTAGATAGAGGGAGAGGGGAGCAGGGCCCCTCGGAGAGCGGCGGGCTCTCCGCTGCCCCGAGCAGCAATATTTGGGACGTCTGGATTGGCCCGGCAGCTTCCAGAGGGACCGGCCCGCCCTGTGGCGGGCCGTATTAGAGCTCCGCCGGGTCCCAGCCGCCCAAGGCGCACTGACGTCGTGCGGTGGCGTCCCAAGCCCGGAGAGCCGGCAGCGGGCCCCCCCGGACGGAGCCACGCGCGACCCCGCCGCCCGCCGAGCAGGCGGCAGGCGGCGCCCCACGGTCGCTCCGAGCCGCAGCCCCGGCGGCAGGCAGGGGACCTCCCAGACGGAGGGAGCTCAGCTTGGCCAGCCTCCTGGCTTCCTGCCTGATCCGGGTGCCCCCTCCTGGATCGAGGCGAGAGGAAGCCGGCGCACCGGGCCGGCGGGCGGCATTCCAGCGGCCGCCCGCGCGCCCAAGGAAGGAGAGGAAGTGCTGTCCGGGCCGGAGAGGGCGAGGGACCGTCGGCAGGCCGGAGGGAGCGGAGGCCAGGAGGTGAGCGAGAGCAGAGAGGCGCAGGACTCCAGCACCGCGGCCCAGCAGCCGCGGCGCTGCCGAGCAGTCTTGAGGGCCCGAGTTGGCGGGCCCCGGCCCCGAGGGGCTACCTGGTTGATCCTGCCAGTAGTTAAAGATTGTCTCAAAGATTAAGCTATGCATGTCTAAGTAAAAGCTTTACCAAGCGAAACTGCCGATGGCTCATTAAATCAGTTATGGTTCGAGCGCATCCCCCTACACGGATAGCTGCGGTATTTCTAGAGCTAAAACATGCCAGCAAGCGCCGACCTTGCGGTAGGCGTGCTCTTAGTAGGAACAAGACCAACCCGGGCCCGTCCCGGCTCCGTTGGTGAACTCTGGATAACCTGGCCGATCGCACGGTCCTCGCACCGGCGACGGATCCTTCGAATGTCTGCCACATCCAAGGAAGGCAGCAGGCGCGCAAATTACCCAATCCCGACACGGTGAGGTAGTGGACCATAAACGATGCCGACTGGCAATCCGCCGGCGTTACTCCAATGACGCAGCGGGCAGTCGGCGGGAAACCAAAGTCTTTGGGTTCCGGGGGAAGTATGGTTGCAAAGCTGAAACTTAAAGGAATTGACAGAAGGGCACCACCAGGAGTGGAGCTTGCGGCTTAATTTGACTCAACACGGGGAAACTCACCCGGCCCGGACACAGTGAGGATTGACAGAATCAGAGCTCTTTCTTGATTGTGTGGGTGGTGGGGCATGACCCTTCTTAGTTGGTGGAGCGATTTGTCTGGTTAATTCCGATAACGAACGAGACTCTGGCTTGCTGAATAGTCGCGCCGGCAGCAGCGCCGGAGGCTGACTTCTTAGAGGAACAAGTGGCGTTCAGCCACGCAAGATTGGGCCATAACAGGTCTGTGATGCCCTTAGATGTTCGGGGCCGCACGCACGCTACACTGAAATTATCAGCGGGTAGTCGCCCTTGGCTGGAAGGTCTTGGCAATCTGTTGAACCTCATTCGTGCTTGGGATAGGGAGTTGCAATTGTCTCCCTCAAACGAGGAATTCCCAGTAAGCGTGAGTCATCAGCTCGCGTTGATTACGTCCCTGCCCTTTGTACACACCGCCTGTCGCTACTACCGATTGAATGGTTTAGTGAGATCCCTTGATCATTTAGAGGAAGTAAAAGTCGTAACAAGGTTTCCGTAGGTGAACCTGCGGAAGGATCATTACCGAGCAGAGAGAGCGTGCCCGACCGGCCCCCTTCCGACAGCTGAGGCGGTGAGGGCCGGCCACCGTGCTGTCTTCCGGGTGTAGGCGGGAGTGGCCCACGCCAGGGTGCACTGTAGCCCGAGCCGAGTGGGCGCGGGACTCCCAGCGCTCGCTGGGGCCCCGGGACGCCGAGGCTCGGCCTCGAATGGACCGGGGGATTGGTGAGACGCGGTCGGAGCGGCCCCCCTTGGGGAAGGGAGCCGCCGCGTGAGAGGGGACAGGTCCCCGCTCGGCCGGCTCCTGCCGGTGTTTTTTTTTTCGGATTCCAAAAAGAGCTGGATGCTCCTCGACCGGGCCACCGGCGCAGTTATCGAGATGTGATGGACAGAGCCAACCCCCCAAGCGAAAGACAATTCTCGGCGGTGGATCACTCGGCTCGTGCCCCGATGAGGAACGCAGCAAGCTGCGAGAATCAGTGTGAATGGCAGAACGCAGTGATCATCGGCATTTCGAACGCACAGACCTCGTCGGCCTGAGGGTTGCATTGAGCTGGGCAATTGCCACGGCCGGGAGGGGCCGCGGCGCGAGAGCGCCGGCCGGCAGCCGGGGGGCCCGAGGCCCCCGCGAGGACACTGGCTGCAGGCGGCAGCAATGGGTGTACCGAGACACTGGGAGGATTCGGCGCGGGTCCCCCGCTCTCCGGGGAGGATGATAATGGAAAATCTGCGGGCAGGCGAAGGGGCACCAGCCGGGCGCAGTCTCCGCGCGGAGGGCCGGATCGCTCCCTGGGGGAGTCCGCCGTGGTGTGGCAGGTCAGCGCTGAGTATCCGGCACACCCACGAGCGCCGGTCGTCCCCCGAGCCGAACAAGAAAGACACGGGCGGCCTTGAGGGAGCGCGCCGGAAGGAGGCTATGCAGGCAGGCAGGGCAGGCCAAGAGAGAAAAAAAGGAGGCCTGGCCCCGCCAGCCCCGTGGCAGATTTCCGAGTGGACCGCCGGAGAGGGAGCGGGCGCCCAGCGCCGAGAGAGAGAGAGAGTGAGAGAGAAGAGAGCCCGCGCTGACGGGCCGCGGAGGTGGGCCCCTTTCCTGGCAGCAGCCGAGGCGCCGGCCGGGCCCCCGAGAGGCGAGAGAGAGAGAGAGAGGCCAAGGCCTATCGCGAACCCATCGAATTCAGGTCGGGCGAGAGAACCCGCTGGATTTAAGCATATCACTAAGGGGAGGGAAAAAAACCAAGCAGGATTCCCCCAGTAGCGGCGAGCGAAGCCGGAAGAGCACAGCGCCGAATCCCGGGCCCCCGGCGGGCCCACGGGAACTGTGGCGTAGGGAAGTCCGGTCCGGTGGTCGCAGCGGCGCCGAGGTCCTTCTGATCGAGGCCCCCTCCGTCCCGTGGCGGGTATCAGGCCCCTGCAGACGCCGTCCGGCCGGCGACCAGGGCTTCTGGGAGTCGGGTTGTTTTGTGGCGCAGCCCAAAGGCGGGTGGTAAACTCCATCCAAGACTAAATACCGGCACTAGACCGATAGAGCACAAGTACCGTGAGGGAAAGTTGAAAAGCACTCTGAAGAGAGAGTTCAGGAGTACGTGAAGCCGTCAAGAAGAGAACAGAAGGCCGCGGTGCCCGCCGCGGCCCAGCACCTCTGCAACCCCCTAGCAGGGGGGCGGGGCGCAGGAGCGCCTCCGCGCCCGGCCAAGTGCACTTCTCCTGGGCGCGGCGCCCGTGACCGGCTGGGCATCCGGGCCGGCATAGACCGGCCGGTTGGGGTTCGTCCGGCCACCCTGGTCCCCCGACAGGGGGGGCGGTCGAAGAGCCTAGAGACCTGCCGTGGTCGCACGGGCCGCCCGGCTGAAGAAGGGACGACAGGCCGCACCCGCCTGTGCGTCGTCGCCTCCATGCGGCGGCCGCCTGGCTGGGTCTCCGGTCCCCGGGTCCGCGGGCGATTGTTGCATGCCCTGCCTACCTGTCTTGAAACGCGGACCAAGGATTCTATAGGGCCTACGAGTCGGGGCGCCGCCAGGCGAAGCCCCGAGGAGCAACGACAGTGAAGGCCGGCCAGGGCCCGACCAAGGCGGGATCCGGCCGCGCGGCGGCCGGCGCACAAGCGCCCCACCTCCCCCCCTGCCTTGGGTACAGGGGCAAAAGACTAATTGAACCGTCTAGTAGCTGGTTCCCTCCGAAGTTTCCTTCAGGATAGCTGGCGCCCGGGAAAGAGAGAGAGAGCAGTTGCATCCGGTAAAGCGGCAGGGCGCGCCGTGTCCTGGCGGCGGCGCTCCCCCCCCCCCCCGACTGCGGGGCCGTCCGCGCGCGGGCCCCCTCCGTCGCGCACGGCCGGCGGGTCGCGGCGTGCGGCGCCTGCGGGCCCCGGCACCGGGCAGGGGACCCTGTCAGGCCGACACGCCGGCTCCAGAGCCTCTGGCGCGCCGGGCGAGCCTGGACCGGCGTGAGACGTGCCTCGTGGACAGTCCTAGTTGCGCAGCCGCCTAGCTGCGGTCGCTTCGGCCAGCGCCCAACAGCTGGCTCAGAACTGGTACGGACCAGGGGAATCAGACTGTCTAATTAAAACAGAGCATCGCGACGTCCGCAGCTGGGGCGCTGACGCGATGTGATTTCTGCCCAGTGCTCTGAATGTCAAAGTGAAGAAATTCAGCGAAACGCGGGTAAATGGCGCGAGTAACTATGACTCTCTTAAGGTAGCCAAATGCTTCGTCATTTAATTAGTTCTTAGAGATAAACATCGTGCCCAGTAGAGCAGCCGCTTCGTTGCGATCTACTGAAATTAAACCTTCGATCCGAGAATTTGCCCGCGCCGCAGACGGGCCGATCCTGGCGGGCCGGGTCGGACGACTTGCCACGGAGGAGCCAGCGTTGCCACCGCGGGAGCGGCTTCTGGGAGAAGGGCGCTTCCCCGGTGGCCGGGGAGGCGGGATGATGGGGTCCAGCAGCGGGGGGAGGAGGTCAAGCGCGGAGGGCCGGCCGGTGCCGCCCGGTGGCCCTTGGGCGGACCGGACTTGGAGGAGGAGACCGGTGAGGACTAGCGGCGGGCCCGACGGGACTCCAACTCGGCAGAGGAGCGGGTGCTTCCCCGGTGGCTGATGATTGGCTGCTGGGCTGCATGTCTGACACGGCCGCCCCAAACTGACTTGAAATCCACGGTTAATAGTGCACCCCGCAGGAGGGCACTCGGGGAGTTGCCAAGTTGGTCCCAATGCCATTCGTGCGATCAGCTGGTCGGCACGGATGAACCATGGCTTCCGGCCCGAGGGCGGCATGTTGCAGTGGGCGGCGTCGCTCCCGCCGTGGGTGCCGGACGGGGAACGTCACGTGGGCGCCCGCTGAAGATTTCTTCCTCGGACTTCGTTGACCGCGAAAGGGCGCATCTCCAGTTACGCTTGGACCCGGGCGCAAAAACCAACTCGGCCCCACCCGTGAACGCGTCGGTGAGGCACCCTAGCTCGCAAGAGCGTCTCTCGTTGGGGTCTGTTGGACCCGAAACATTACTCCCATTTCAACAAATCCCAGTTAGTCTCCTGAAGACGGACAGAGTACACTGTTCGAAACGTCGAGTTATTCCCCGGTTCTTCTCAGAACCACACATACTCAAAGAAGAGATAAATACATGGTGTTACCGCAATCTTTACTATAAATACAATTAAATTGTTTTCATGTAAACCCTCAAAATGCACCTTTCTGTCTCAGTTTACCTTGCTTTCAACCTTTGTTTCACTATTTTCAAAGGGTGCACTAATTGATGCCTCTTGTTTTCACAGTAAACAATTTTCCCATATTCAAGCGCAACAGCCATACTTTCCCAGTGAGGGTTGGGGCTAGGGTTAGGATAATAGGGTTGGGGTTGGGATACAGTTGGGGTTACAAATAGGGATGGGGTGAGGGTTGGGATTGTGGTTAGGGCAAGGTTTAGTGATATATAAGTTTGTGGTTAGGGTTAGGGGTAGGGTTAGGATAATGGGGTTAAGTTTAGGGGTAAGGTTAAGGTTAGGGTTAGGGTAAGTGATATATGGGTTTTAGTTAGGGCTTGGGTAGTTTTAGAGTAAGGGTTAGGGGTAGGGGTGGGGTAAGGGTTAGGATTGGGGTTGTGGTAGGGTTATGTTTAGTGATATATAGGTTTGTGGTTAGGGTTAGGGCTAGGGTTAGGATAATACGGTTAGGGATAGGGTTGGGGTTACAGACAGGGTTAGGGGCAGGGTTATGGATAGGGTTAGGGTTAGGGTTAGGGTAAGGGATAGGGGTATTGTCAGGGTTAGGATTGGGGTCGTGGTTAGGGTTAGCGATATATAGGTTTGTGGTTAGGGTTAGGGTTAGGGCTAGGGTTAGGATAATAGGGTTGGGGTTAGGGACAGGGTTGGGGTTACAGATAGGGTTAGGGATAGGGTTAGGGTTAGGGTAGGAGTATTGTAAGGGTTAGGATTGGGGTTGTGGTTAGCGTTAGCGATATATAGGTTTGTGGTTAGGGTTAGGGCTAAGGTTAGGATAATAGGGTTGGGGTTAGGGATAGAGTTGGGGTTACAGATATGGTTAGGGGTACGGTTAAAGTTAGGATTAGGGTTAGGGTTAGGGTAAGGGTTAGGATTGGGGTTGTGGTTAGGGTTAGCGATATATAGGTTTGTGGTTAGGGTTAACGCTAGGGTTAGGGGTAGGGTTGGGGTTAGGGATATGATTGGGGTTACAGATAGGGCCAGGGTTAGGGTTAGAGTAAGGGTTAGGGTAAGGGTTAGGATTGGGGTTGTGGTGAGGGTTAGCGAGATATAGGTTTGTGGTTAGGGTTAGGGGTAGGGTTATGATAATAGGGTTGGGGTTAGGGACAGGAATGGGGATACAGATAGGGTTAGGGTTAGGGGTATTGTAAGGGTTAGGATTGGGTTTGCGGTGAGGGTTGCAGATAGGGTTAGGGGTAGGGTTAAAGTTAGGGTTAGGGTTAGGGTAAGGGTTAGGATTGGGGTTGTGGTGAGGTTTAGCGATATATAGGTTTGTGGTTAGGGCTAGGGTTAGGGTAATAGGGTTGGGGCTAGAGACAGGGTTGGGGTTACAGATAGGGTTAGGGATAGGGTAAGGGGTAGTGGTATTGGAAGGGTTAGGATTGGGTTTGTGGTTAGGGTTAACGATATATAGAATTGTGGTTAGGGTTAGGGCTAGGGTTAGGATAATAGGGTTGGGGTTAGGGATAGGGTTGGGGTTACAGATAGGGTTAGGGTTAAAGTTAGGGTTAAGGTAAGGATAAGGATTGGGGTTGTGGTTAGCGTTAGCGATATATAGGTTTGTGGTTAGGGTTAGGGCTAGGGTTAGGATAATAGGGTTGGGGTTAGGGATAGGGTTGGGGTTACAGATAGGGTTAGGGGTAGGGTTAACGATAGGGTTAGGGTTAGGGTAAGGGATAGGGGTATTGTCAGGGTTAGGATTTGGGTTGTGGTTAGGATTAACGATATATAGGTTTGTGGTTAGGGTTAGGGCTAGGGTTAAGATAATAGGGTTGGGGTTAGGGATAGGGTTCGGGTTACGGATAGGGCCAGGGTTAGGGTTAGAGTAAGGGTTAGGGTTAGGGTAAGGGTTAGGATTGGGGTTGTGGTGAGGGTTAGCGATATATAGGTTTGTGGTTAGGGTTAGGGCTAGGGTTGGGATAATAGGGTTGGGGTTAGGGATAGAGTAGGGGTTACAGATAGGGTTAGGGCCAGGGTTAAAGTTATTGTTAGGGTTAGGATTGGGTTTGTGGTTAGGGTTAGCGATATATAGGTTTGTGGCTAGGGTTAGGGCTAGGGTTAGGATAATAGGGTTGGGGTTAGGGATAGGGTTCGGGTTACAGATAGGGCCAGGGTTAGGGTTAGAGTAAGCGTTAGGGTTAGGGTAAGGGTTAGGATTGGGGTTGTTGTGAGGGTTAGCGATATATAGATTTGTGGTTAGGGTTAGGGCTAGGGTTAGGATAATAGGGTTCGGGTTAGGGACAGTAATGGGGTTACAGATAGGGTTAGGGTTAGGGTTGAAGTAAGGGTTAGGGTTTGGATTTGGGTTGTGGTTAGGGTTAGCGATATATAGGTTTGTCTTTAGGGTTAGGGCTAAGGTTAGGATAATAGGGTTGGGGTTAGGGATAGGGTTGGAGTTACAGATAGGGATAGGGGTACGGTTAAAGTTAGGATTAGGGTTAGGGTAAGGGATATGGGTAGGGGTATTGTCAGGGTTAGGATTTGGGTTGTGGTTAGGGTTAGGGCTAGGGTTAGGATAAGAGGGTTGGGGTTGGGAATAGGGTTAGGGTTACAGTAGGGCCACAGTTAGGGTTAGAGTAAGGGTTGGGGGTAGGGTTAGGATTGGGGTTGTCGTGAGGTTTAGCGATATATAGGTTTGTGGTTCGGGTTAGGGGTAGGGTTAGGATAATAGGGTTGGGGTTAGGGATAGGGTTGGGGTTACAGATAGGGTTAGGGTAATAGGGTTAATGTTAGGGTTAGGGTTAGGGGAAGGGTTTGGATTGTGGTTGTGGTTAGGGTTAGCGATATATAGGTTTGTGGTTAGGGTTAGTGCTAAGGTTAGATTGATAGGGTTGGGGTTAGGGTTGGGGTTACAGATAGGGATAGGGGTACGGTTAAAGTTAGGATTAGGGTTAAGGTAAGGGATAGGGGTAGGGGTATTGTCCGGGTTAGGATTTGGGTTGTGGTTAGGGTTAACAATTTATAGGTTTGTGGTTCGGGTTAGGGGTAGGGTTAGGATAATAGGGTTGGGGTTAGGGATAGGGTTGGGGTTACAGATAGGGTTTGGGGTAGGGTTAAAGCTAGGGTTAGGGTAAGGGTTTGGATTGGGGTTGTGGTTAGGGTTAGTGATATATAAGTTTGTGGTTAGGGTTAGGATAATAGGGTTGGGGTTAGGGACAGGGTTGAGGTTACAGATAGGGTTAGGGGTAAGATTAGAGTAAGGGCTAGGGTTAGGGTAAGGGTTAGGATTGGGGTTGTGGTTAGGGTTAGCGATAGACAGGTTTGTGGTTAGGGTTATGGGTAGGGTTAGGATAAGAGGGTTGGGAATAGGGTTAGGGTTACAGTAGGGCCCCAGTTAGGGTTAGAGTAAGGGTTGGGGGTAGGGTTAGGATTGGGGTTGTCGTGAGGTTTAGCGATATCTAGGTTTGCGGTTAGGGTTAGGGCTAGGGTTAGGGTAATAGGGTTGGGGTTAGGGACAGGGTTGGGTTTACAGATAGGGTTAGGGGTAGGGTTAAAGTTAGGGTTACGGTTAGGGTTGCAATTGGGGTTGTGGTTAGGGTTAGCGATATATAGGTTTGTGGTTAGGGTTAGGGCTACGGTTAGGATAATAGGGTTGGGGTTATGGATAGCTTTGGGGTTACAGATAGGGTTAGGGGTAGGGTTAAAGTTAGGGTTAGGGTAAGGGTTTGGATTGGGGTTGTGGTTAGGGTTAGCGATATATAAGTTTGTGGTTAGGGTTAGGATAATAGGGTTGGGGTTAGGGACAGGATTGGGGTTACAGATAGGGCCAGGGTTAGGGTTAGAGTAAGGGTTAGGGTTAGGGTAAGGGTTAGGATTGGGGTTGTGGTGAGGGTTAGCGATATATAGGTTTGTGGTTAGGGTTAGGGTTAGGATAATAGTGTTGGGGTTAGGGATAGGGTTGAGGTTACAGATAGGGTTAGGGGTAGGATTAGAGTAGGGGCTAGGGTTAGGGTAAGGGTTAGGATTGGGGTTGTGGTTAGGGTTAGCGATATACAGGTTTGTGGTTAGGGTTAGGGCTAGGGTTAGGATAAGAGGGTTGGGGTTGGGAATAGGGTTAGGGTTACAGTAGGGCCACAGTTAGGGTTAGAGTAAGGGTTGGGGGTAGGGTTAGGATTGGGGTTGTCGTGAGTTTTAGCGATATATAGGTTTGCGGTTAGGGTTAGGGCTAGGGTTAGGGTAATAGGGTTGGGGTTAGGGAAAGGGTTGGGGTTACAGATAGGGTTAGGGATAGGGTTAGGGGTAGGGGTATTGTAAGGGTCAGGATTGGGGTTGTGGTTAGGGTTAGCGATATATAGGTTTGTGGTTAGGGTTAGAGCTAGGGTCAGATTAATAGGGTTGGGGTTACAGATAGGGTTAGGGGTAAGGGTTAAAGTTAAGATTGGGGTTAGGGTAGGGATTAGGGGTAGGGGTATTGTAAGGGTTAGGATTTGGGTTGTGGTTAGGGTTAACGATATATAGGTTTTTGGTTAGGGTTATGGCTAGGGTTAGGATAATAGGGTTGTGGTTAGGGATAGGGTTGGGGTTACAGACAGGGTTAGGGGTAGGGTTAAAGTTAGGGTTAGGGTTAGGGTTGCAATTGGGGTTGTGGTTAGGGTTAGCGACAAATAGGTTTGTGGTTAGGGTTAGGGCTATTGTTAGGATAATAGGGTTAGGGTTAGGGATAGGGTTGGGGTTACAGGTAGGGTTAAGGGTAGGGTTAAAGTTAGGGTTAGGGTAAGGGTTAGGATTGGGGTTGTTGTTAGGGCTAGCGATATATAGGTTTGTGGTTAGGGTTAGGGTTAGGGCTAGGGTTAGGATAATAGGGTTGGGGTTAGGGACAGGAATGGGGTTACAGATATGGTTAGGGTTAGGGGTAGGGGTATTGTAAGGGTTAGGATTGGGGTTGCGGTTAGGGTTAGCGATATATAGGTTTCTGGTTAGGGTTAGGGCTAGTGTTAGGATAATAGGGTTGGGGTTAGGGATAGGGTTGGGGTTAAAGATAGGGTTAGGGGTAGGGTTGAAGTTAGGGTTAGGGTAAGGGTTGGGATTTGGGTTGTGGTTAGGGTTAGCGATATATAGGTTTGTGGTTAGAGTTAAGGCTAGGGTTAGGATAATAGGGTTGGGGTTAGGGATAGGGTTGGGGTTACAGATAAGACCAGGGTCAGGGTTAGAGTAAGGGTTAGGGTAATGGTTAGGATTGGGGTTGTGGTGAGGGTTAGCGATATATAGGTTCGTGGTTACGGTTAGGGTTAGGATAATAGGGTTGGGGTTAGGTCAGGGTTAGGGTTAGGGGTAGGGGTATTGTAAGGGTTAGGATTGGGGTTGTGGTTAGGGTTAGCGATATATAGGTTTGTGGATAGGTTTAGGGATATATAGGTTTGTGGTTAGGGTTAGGGCAAGGGTTAGGATAATAGGGTTGGGGTTAGAGATAGGGTTGGGGTTACAAATAGGGTTACGGGTAGGGTTAGGAATAGGGTTAGAGTTAGGGTTAGGGATAGGGTTAGGGGTAGGGGTATTGGTAGGGTAAGGGTTAGGATTGGGGCTCTGGGCAGATTTACTTTTAGGGATATATAGGTTTGTGGTTAGGGTTAGGGACAGTAGGGTGAGGAATATTTTTGACGTTAGGGTTAGGATAGCGTGAGTGTTGGTGATTGGGTTAGAGAAAGGGACAGTTTTGATCAACATTTGACACAACTGAAAATACGACAACTCAAGTCAACATATTACAAATATGTTATAAAAATGACAGGAACAGTGCTCACTTTTCAAGTAACGAGGCTCGCATCACAGGGCAAAGTATCTGAATAACTAAACCATGTATCAGATCCACCTAACAACTGAACATTTTAGTCCTATTTATCAGAACTGTTGGTGTTCCCGATTCACTCCCACCCCTAGATAAAATGGCCTACACCATACCATTAAGGTTGCATTCCGCGAAATGGTTATATTTCTGCGTGCAAATTCATTTATGTTTTGTGATCCCAGGGATTTTTACAATAAAACATGTCATCATCAGGAGGGATCACAGAAATATTTTTATGAATCCAGAATTTCCAGTTTGGGTTATTTCACAAAAAGCCCGAAATTACGGGCCTGTTTGGAAAGACAATGAGAGCTGGGCGAACAGTTTTACTGTTTTTGATATATATTTGGGAAAAGGCAAATAAAAACAAATTGTGACTAAAACCCATACAATTGAAAAGAAAAGTGATATACTGGCCATAATCTTGAATTTCCGGTGAAAAAACGGAGACAAACCTTCTCCGAGAGTCAACAGGCGGCGCTATTTCGCTCTGATTTTTCACTGCTTTCTATGCGTGCACTGAACTAAAGGAAGCCTATTCGAAGACAAGGTAAAATCGACCACATTTGCATCCCAGGCGCCGGCAACTAAAGTCCTTCGGGCCTCTTAAACCTCCCTCGGGGCAACTTGAAAAAAAAATACAAACAAAACACAGAGTGTTCTTGGGTCATTCAGCTTTCTATTGATTTTTAATTTTTTAGGTTACTTAACCAATGAAATTTCTTATTATCCACCAAAAACAAACTCTCCCCAACCTAAAAAAATGAAAGGTCCGAAGTCTGTCACCAGCAGTCATTTTTCAAATGAAATCCCTCCACCTTTTCAGTCTCTTGGAACAATTTGTCAGTAGCATTTTGCTGTGCTTGGCCCTGGGATGGGAGCCCTTGAATGTGGAGAGTTCATTCTGGGCCATTCTTCCACAATCCCACAATTTTTTTGGGCCACACAATCTCCTCTTTTTCAAATAAACTATAGGGGTACTTTTTCAGCGCCTCAGTTTGGCCATTCTTCCACAATCCCACAATTTTTTGGGCCACACAATCTCCTCTTTTTCAAATAAACTATAGGGGTACTTTTTCAGCGCCTCAGTTTGGCGAAGAATTCTCCTTGAATTGGGCAGAGCACAACTATGGGCGCGCATTTTGGTGTAGTGCAACCTTTAAGAGTTGAGACGTGTCCGGACGGACGTGCAGTCCGGGGACTTTACCATATTGATGCGCGCGCATTAATTTAAATTTATCAAGGAAAAGCTGCCAGTGAGATTTGTGTGTAGGCCAATTGTGCATTTTTGCTACATGGTGCACTATTGTAGCGTTTTGATTGCTCCGTCTTTGCTGAGCAAAATTCTGTGCGGTATAATTTGGTTATTAATGTTTTTGTTATCTACGTAAATATGAACGACCCGAAGCAATTCTCTGAAATTGCCAAACGGTTAAGCTCGTGGTTATCAGATCGTCAGACCGTGGGTTCGAATCCCGCCGGTGACTTTTATTTTCCCAAAGCTTGCTGTCAGTCAGTAGCTATAAGAGAGTCTAATTCACCCCCGCCAAATACCAACAGTACCTTAGCCCACGGGATAAGCTCTTCTGCTGGGACTGTCCGCGAAGTCCAGGTGAGCGCCTTAGTACAGGTTCGAGACGTATGGCCGACTCGGCGGCCAGGGCTTAGGGGCTTGTCTCGTTTCCTCCCTTGCATGGTCGCTTGAACTCTTTTTAGAGTTAAATGGATGGGCAGGGAGGAAGTGTGGTGGGCCGGGAACCCCGAGATCCCAGAAGAGTCCTATATGGAAGCCGGTAACTGCGATTCCTTGCGAATTTCAGGAGTCCGTGCGCCTGAATGCTTGGTCAACACCACATAACTTTTATATTTTTCCCTCACTTTTTTTTTAATTTCCTGAGCACAAAACTCTTCAGGCTATTTTCTGGGTTGAATACACGGATCACTTTTTTATTCATAATGCAAATTTCTTAAATGTTTGACAATAAAGCCGATTTCAACCGTGTAGGGGTCCATTTCTGCCTAGAACTCGAAAAATTTATAGAAGTAAATGTGGATTGGCCATATTGAAAGTAATTAAAGGGATGGCAAAAAGATTGGTCCAGCTGGATAAATTTCCAGGAGAGGCAGAATGCTCAAAAACATTCAGACTAAGTAAATAAGATAAGAGTCAATTTCAAAACTGAAGTAACACCTTAAATCTTCTCACCTGCAAGTCATACCATCATATGAGTAGGCCTTCATCTTGGGAGCAAATTGGTTTATGAGGTTGTGGAAGCTGTCCAGGGAGGACGTCTACGCTGCGGAAGACATTTTCCCAATGTCTTTCAGCAATGAGGTACCCTCCAGGATTTGGTACAGCTGGGTAGTTTCCTCTGTCCCTTTAAAGCCACGAGCGTGATTTGTTAATATCATTTTGTCTCAATTAATCTTCATGACTCCTATATTAAAGAACCATAAGGGAAAGCCTGAATGTAAATTCTTTTTTGATACCTGGCTTCGACTATTTCTTCTTTCGCCTCCCAAGTTGGCCATGGTCACACTTAGTATATAGAGCAGAGTGCCCTCGGTGTACTCCAACGATGTGGTTACATAAAGAGGCCCACTTGGCCTCCCGGAGATCCTCCTCTGTATCAGTGGTGGAAGAGGCACACCATTCGGCCACACCCTCAAACCCTTTCCTCTTTGCTAACTTATCGACCGTCTTCGTGATCCCTTCATGAAAAAAAAATGATACAAATTAAACTTCAGCATGTTAAGGCCTACGTTTTGTTTGCCAAGTGAAATCACTTTTTTGCAAAAAGGAAAGTAATTGTTCCATTAAAAAATTATATCTGAGATAATGCAAAGATACTTTGGGCCTTTCAAATAATTTCTTGCCATAACTATTTTCCTATGTATTTCTCAAGAACTCAGTTGAAAGTCTGTAGTCTCGACAAATGGTCTTGAAGGTCATAAAAACAAATATTGATTTTGGGATATAACTTTAAATCTATATCTTCAACTACCGGTACCTTTTGCTATATGCCAGACGTCATACATGTGCAGAACTGTTAGCTCATGTTCCCCCACATATTTGGCCAAAGACCGATGACAGTCAGTGACGAGCTTGCAGACAGTGAGGTCAGCTTCACGTAGGGTTGCCATTGTCCTTTTGAAGCCCTCCAGCTCCATGTGGTAGCTACTCTTGACTTCTTTGCACTGACAAATTAATACACAACAAAGAAATGTGCTAAATGTTAGTAACAAACAGTCAATCTGAGGCTATCAATCAAGGCGCAGCGACAGCAGCAAATTGAAATAAGCAACTTTCAAATTGACTTTATATACAGAATAAAATTAGTGAAATGAATGCGTCCTTTTGCTTGTACAAATTGTCCAGAACCATTTATCGAAAACCATCGCATGTACATCAACTCTACCTTTCTTTAGAAACAAAGACTCACCTGTACAAGCTGAATATCAACAATCTTGTTGGTGTGGAGTTCAGTTCCAGTGTAGCTCCCATGTTTAGCGGAGTGGCCTGGACTATCTGCCCGTCCATCCCCGCCGATGACTAGCGCTTGATTATCAGCTTTCAAACGAAGCTTTACTTCGGTGATGTGTTGTGTCCACACCGCTTCAACTGATGGCAAGAGGTGTCTCTTCTGGTGGGAGAAAAAAGTGCGCAGCAAAATACAAGCTGCCCCCATACTGGTCAACATGCGGAGAACCTTTGATGGGCTGGCACCAGCAAACAGGACAGCTGCAGAGAGTAGCAGATTTCCTGCAGGTGTTGCACCCAGCCATGGCTGGGGCACCCAAGGTCGTCTCCTTAGACTTGCAGGCCCCTCATCGCTGAAAAACAGAAACGAAAGTCCCCGCAGTTCGTTTCATCAGACTAATCTTCCGTGAACCGCACTTGAAACACTTCCTGAAAAGTTTGAAGAGCTCCCCCTCGAACACAGTGTACTTTGGATGATCTTGAGGAAGAACATCCGGTGATGTTGGAACGGTCCGTGGACTTCTCCCCCTTCTGTTTACAAAAGATCAATGGCATTTGGGTAAACCAAGGTGATACCACGGTGAGTGTAGGAATGAAAAGTAGTTTAAAAAACATTTCGCTTTGTTTCTGTTGTAACCTTATAAAATAAATTCTCGTTTCATATACTGCATCTATCGTACTTACTTTTTGAATGACTGGGTGCGAGAAGGTTATGAAGATGATGGCGAAGATGATGATGAGGATGGTTCATAGTCGGAGGAATCATCACGCTCTTGTTCCTCTTCTAACTCTTCCTCTTCTAATTCTTCAACTTCATTGTCTTGTACCTCCTCGACCTCTGAATCATCAAGCAGCTTGCATTGTATTCCAGTTTCGCTGACTTCGGGAATAGCTTGTATTTCGGCATCGGTATCTATCCGAAAAAAATTATATAAATTTGTTGTTTAACATGAACTATGACGAGAGCAAGAAAACAGAATAAGAAGAAAAATGCCATTTATAAATCAATATGATAACAAAAATAGACATTTCAAATGCATTTTGATACTTACGTATATCACAACAAAGAATTTTCACTGGATCAGTCTGACAAGCAGCATCCACACTCTGTACATGTAAAAGAACAAAATGAAAGTTATTTTAAAAATATTTCCAGAGAGAAAAATTGAAAGAACAATACCCATTTGTTCCTCTTGAATGTTCAACAATAGTTGAAGGGAGCAAGTGATTGTGATGGACTTACCGACACAGCTGGAATCATGCTACTAGCACCCGCAGTACACTCTGGGTCTGGCACACTTTCTATGCACAAGGTTCTATCTCCCACCTTTCCGACCTGGTTGCTGTCTCTTCTGGCTTGTTTCCGTGGAAGCACAGCCTCCATAACCTGATAGCAGTTTCCAATGAAAGAAAACAAATTAAATGAAATTAATCCTTGTTAAAATGAATAGGAGAAATAGTTCAGTAAAACAACAGTGTCATTTTTAAACTACCACAGTTGTGCTTATATAGTGAAAAACATATTGAAAGGCAGAAGAAACAAAATCAGGGGCAGAAACCTTACGGCTAATAATATTGTTGCTTCTGAGCTTCATGGCACACACATGAATGTCACGATCAGTAAAGCTTATGCTGATTGAAAAAGAACTGCACCTTGCATATTAGTGAGTGACCATATTAATGTCAACAAGAAAGTGTTAACCGATTTCAACCCTGCCCCGTCATTAGCCTATCAAGATGTACAAATATTAAAGTAGGCTAATAAAATTGAATTTTGGGCAGTCGCCAGCATGGACAGTGCGAATAGTTGTCATTCGTGAAGTACGTGTGTACAGGTACAACTACAAGGCATGATGTACATGTACATGTATCCGTGTACACGTACGTGTAAGATTTGTAACTCTATAGTGTAAGCCCACGATGTCGTTCATTATACATGTACACGCACGCACCCACCCGGTAGCCACGTGTACGCACCCACCCCACGTACACGCACATATACTGTACATGAAGTATACTTTGCATAACGAAACGTGTACAAACGATTACACGCACCATGCGATTATGAAACTAACGTGAATGCATGGCTAGTGAGAAACGATAAAACTTACTCAGAGTCGCTCGCGTTTTGCCAAAGCACCCTTCCTCTTCTCTTCCAGTACCGGCTCGCTTTTCTTGCTTGTTAGAAATATTGCGGGTACAGCATCAAGACGAAGCATATGCTTTGAACTTAATCTCAAACTGATGTTATTGATTGTTGGCGTTTCGATCAAAACAAGAAGGCTCAAAGTGTGCGGAGCAGATCAGTGAGTGCTCGTTTGGTCCGACCACTTGGCTCGGGTCAGCTTCACTTTCGCTGTCCAAATTTGTCGAAATTTTGGGTCAGATGGAAAACGATGCAGAGTAAAATCATCTTTGGTAGTGTTGCTGCAACCAGCAACAACACAGGTCGGTTGCATTCTGAACAAAATACGTTATTTTCGTGAAGGAGTGCGGCGAAATTCTCAAGAAACTTTACAAGAAGTGCGTGTGACGCTGCTGATCAAGCTGCCACGTATTACCGGGAAAGTATGCCGATCTCCGGAGTTTACGTCACATATTCTTATGTTAACGAGGAGACAGGCGCGGCGTGTTGGTCACCCCTCAAACAAGTTTTTAATTTTGTATTGATATCAAGGCGGTGCAGCCAAGGTAAAATGAGCAAACAATTGTTCAGGTAGAAACACTTTATCAATTGAAAAATAAAAAACACATAACATAAACCCTTTAAAGCCGTGCATTTCCGACACAATCGAGCGCCAAGCAGTGAATTGCCATCCTCTGAAAACTTCGCCTGAGAGGTTCGGATGTCCGGGGTTTCCTGCAGCCGAGCGGGCTGGGCGTCTCCAGCTTGCCGTCAATCAGCTCGCTGGCCCACCCAAGGCCTCTGAGAGGGCTTTGCCCCGGGAGCAGTTGGAACAAAAACGTGTGTATTTCAATGAGAGCATTTCCGACCTTAATCCCCACTCCCTGGTTCGCCTATTTATAGGGGGGGTGGTCTTGAGCTCATAGGGATAGGGTGGCAGGGAGGCGGGGCGGTGGGGTCCAGCAGCGGGGGGGAGGAGGTCGAGCGCGGGAGGCCAGCCGGCACCCAGTGGCCCTCGGGCGGGCCGGACCCGAGGAGGAGGAGGAGACCGGGGAGGACCGGCGGCGGAGAAGGAGCGGGCGGAGCCGGAGGAGGGCCCGCCGGGACTGACGGCGGAGTGAACTGGCGCTCGCCCGGCGGCCCTGGGGGGGGGAGTGGACCCGAAGGACTGGCGGTGGGAGGGCCCCGTTGCACGGAGGGCCGGAGGTGGTGCCGGACCGGCGGCGGAGGAGGAGCGGGCGCAGCCGGAGGAGGGCCCGCCGGGACTGACGGTGGATAGAACCCCCGCTCACCCAGCGGCTGGGACGGGAGTCTGAGGGGGCCGCCCTGAACAGACTTGAAATCCAGGGTTGGCAGTACACCCCGTAGGAGGGCTCTGGGGGAATAGCGCCGGGGTGGCGAGTTGCCAAGTCGGTCCCAATGCCGTCGTGCGACGGGCCTCGTGCGGGGAGGGACCGGGGCCTCCGGCCCGGGGACAGAGTCTTGCAGCGGGCGGCGCCGGTCCCGACGTGGGTGCCAGACGGGCAGCGTTGTGTGGGCGCCCGCTGAAGATTTCTTGCTCGGACTTCGTGGTCCGCCAAAGGTCGGATCTCCGGTTTCAACCCGACTCGGGCGCAAAAACTGACTCGTCCCCACCTGCGAACGCGTCGTCGAGGCACCCCGGCTCTCGAGAGCGTCTCTCGTAATCAGTACAGCCTTATATTGTCCATACGGTACGGCCATTCCCACACAGTGGAGCCCAGGGCTCTGGAGCGATTCCCCCTGGGGTCTGGACAAGCCTGGCTCCGGAGCGGCGGGGACTGGTGGTGTGGCGCGGCAAATTTCCGTCCTGGGGAAAGAAAAACCCACTGCAGCCGCACGCCGTCCCCCTAAAGCCGTGCATTTCCGACATGCTTCCCCGGGCAAAAACGGCTCCATGCCGGCGGGGAGGGTGGTGCGGTGCGGTGAATCGCCTTCCTCGGAAACCCTGGTCCAAGAAGTTCGGATGTCCGGGGTTGCCCGCGGAAAGCGGGCCGGGCGCCTACAGCCTGCCGTCCATCGGCTCGCTGGCCCACCCAAGGTCTCTGAGAGGGCTTTGCGCCGGGACAGGTTGGGCCCAAAACGTGCGTATTTCAATGAGAGCATTTTGGACCTTAACCCCCACTCCCTGGTTTGCCTATTTATAGGGGGAAGGGTGGTCTCGAGCTCAGCTCCAGCTGCCAGAAATCAGTACAGCCATATATTGTCCATACAAAACGGCTATTCCTACACGGTCGAGCCCAAGCCTCAGGAGCGATTTCCCTCGGGGACTGACAAGCCCCGCTCCGGAGCGGCTCGACGAAAGTGGCGGCTTGCCGTCCCGCCAGGAGGCCCTCCGGGCGCTCCGTCAACGGCGTTTTCTGCGCGGCCGGTCGACCCTTCATGCCAAGAAGAGCGTCGGCTGGCTGGCCTGGCCTTGCCTAGAGGTGTCGGAAAGGCCGTTCCCGGGGGTGCAGTTCGGCCGGACCCCGGGCCGGAAGAGCGGTGGTGCGTGGCCGGAAGCCTTAAGGAGGGGATGGAGCAGCAGCCCGGCCCGCTGCGGAAGAGCGAGCGGTAGATAGAGGGAGAGGGGAGCAGGGCCCCTCGGAGAGCGGCGGGCTCTCCGCTGCCCCGAGCAGCAATATTTGGGACGTCTGGATTGGCCCTGCAGCTTCCAGAGGGACCGGCCCGCCCTGTGGCGGGCCGTATTAGAGCTCCGCCGGGTCCCAGCCGCCCAAGGCGCACTGACGTCGTGCGGTGGCGTGCCGAGCCCGGAGAGCCGGCAGCGGGCCCCCCCCGGACGGAGCCACACGCGACCCCGCCGCCCGCCGCCCGCCGAGCAGGCGGCAGGCGGCGCCCCACGGTCGCTCCGAGCCGCAGCCTGGCAGCAGGCAGGGGACCTCCCAGACGGATCCGAGTGCCCCCTCCTGGATCGAGGCGAGAGGAAGCCGGCGCACCGGGCCGGCGGGCGGCATTCCAGCGGCCGCCCGCGCGCCCGTGGAATGAGAGGAAGTGCTGCCCGGGCCGGAGAGGGCGAGGGACCGTCGGCAGGCCAGAGGGAGCGGAGGCCGGGAGGTGAGCGAGAGCAGAGAGGCGCAGGACTCCAGCACTGCGGCCCGGCAGCCGCGGCGCTGCCGAGCAGTCTTGAGGGCCCGAGTTGGCGGGCCCCGGCCCCGAGGGGCTACCTGGTTGATCCTGCCAGTAGTCAAAGATTGTCTCAAAGATTAAGCCATGCATGTTTAAGTAAAAGCTTTACCAAGCGAAACTGCCGATGGCTCATTAAATCAGTTATGGTTCGAGCGCATCCCCCTACACGGATAGCTGCGGTATTTCTAGAGCTAAAACATGCCAGCAAGCGCCGACCTTGCGGTAGGCGTGCTCTTAGTAGGAACAAGACCAACCCGGGCCCGTCCCAGCTCCGTTGGTGAACTCTGGATAACCTGGCCGATCGCACGGTCCTCGCACCGGCAACAGATCCTTCGAATGTCTGTCAAATCCAAGGAAGGCAGCAGGCGCGCAAATTAACCAATCCCGACACGGTGAAGTAGTGACCATAAACGATGCCGACTGGCAATCCGCCGGCGTTACTCCAATGACGCAGCGGGCAGTCGGCGGGAAACCAAAGTCTTTGGGTTCCGGGGGAAGTATGGTTGCAAAGCTGAAACTTAAAGGAATTGACAGAAGGGCACCACCAGGAGTGGAGCTTGCGGCTTAATTTGACTCAACACGGGGAAACTCACCCGGCCCGGACACGGTGAGGATTGACAGAATCAGAGCTCTTTCTTGATTGTGTGGGTGGTGGGGCATGACCGTTCTTAGTTGGTGGAGTGATCTGTCTGGTTAATTCCGATAACGAACGAGACTCTGGCTTGCTGAATAGACGCGCCGGCAGCAGCGCCGGAGGCTGACTTCTTAGAGGAACAAGTGGCGTTCAGCCACGCAAGATTGGGCCATAACAGGTCTGTGATGCCCTTAGATGCTCGGGGCCGCACGCACGCTACACTGAAATTATCAGCGGGTAGTCGCCCTTGGCTGGAAGGTCTTGGCAATCTGTTGAACCTCATTCGTGCTTGGGATAGGGAGTTGCAATTGTCTCCCTCAAACGAGGAATTCCCAGTAAGCGTGAGTCATCAGCTCGCGTTGATTACGTCCCTGCCCTTTGTACACACCGCCTGTCGCTACTACCGATTGAATGGTTTAGTGAGATCCTCGGACGGGCCGCGGCGGGGCCCCCGGCGCCTCGCTTTTGCGCCCAAAGACGATCGAACTTGATCATTTAGAGGAAGTAAAAGTCGTAACAAGGTTTCCGTAGGTGAACCTGCGGAAGGATCATTACCGAGCAGAGAGAGCGTGCCCGACCGGCCCCTTCCGACAGCTGAGGCGGTGAGGGCCGGCCACCGTGCTGTCTTCCGGGTGTAGGCGGGAGTGGCCCACGCCAGGGTGCACTGTAGCCCGAGCCGAGTGGGCGCAGGACTCCTGGCGCTCGCTGGGGCCCCGGGACGCCGAAGCTCGGCCTCGAATGGACCGGGGGATTGGTGAGACGCGGTCGGGGCGGCCCCCCTTGGGGAAGGGAGCCGCCGCGTGAGAGGGGACAGGTCCCCGCTCGGCCGGCTCCTGCCGGTGGTTTTTTTTTTTTTCGGATTCCAAAAAGAGCTGGATGCTCCTCGACCGGGCCACCGGCGCAGTTATCGAGATGTGATGGACAGAGCCAACCCCCCAAACAAAAGACAATTCTCGGCAGTGGATCACTCGGCTCGTGCCCCGATGAGGAACGCAGCCAGCTGCGAGAATCAGTGTGAATGGCAGAACGCAGTGATCATCGGCATTTCGAACGCACATGGCGGCCCGGGCCCCCCGCGGCCCGGACCTCGTCCGCCTGAGGGTTGCATTGAGCTGGGCAATTGCCACGGCCGGGAGGGGCCGCGGCGCGAGAGCGCCGGCCGGCAGCCGGGGGGCCCGAGGCCCCCGCGAGGACACTGGCTGCAGGCGGCAGCAATGGGAGTACCAAGACACTGAGAGGATTCGGCGCGGGTCCCCCGCTCTCCGGGGAGGATGATATGGGAAATCTGCGGGCAGGCGAAGGGGCACCAGCCGGGCGCAGTCTCCGCGCTGAGGGCCGGATCGCTCCCTGGGGGAGTCCGCCGTGGTGTGGCAGGTCAGCGCTGAGTATCCGGCACACCCACGAGCGCCGGTCGTCCCCCGAGCCGAACAAGAAAGACACGGGCGGCCTTGAGGGAGCGCGCCGGAAGGAGGCCATGCAGGCAGGCAGGGCAGGCCAAGAGAAAAAAAGGAGGCCTGGCACCGCCAGCGGGGACCGAGTGCCGCCAGCCCCGTGGCAGATTTCCGAGTGGACCGCCGGAGAGGGAGCGGGCGCCCAGCGCCGAGAGAGAGAGAGAGTGAGAGAGAAGAGAGCCCGCGCGGACGGGCCGCGGAGGTGGGCCCCTTTCCTGGCAGCAGCCGAGGCGCCGGCCGGGCCCCCGAGAGGCGAGAGAGAGAGAGGCCAAGGCCTATCGCGAACCCATCGAACTCAGGTCGGGCGAGAGAACCCGCTGGATTTAAGCATATCACTAAGGGGAGGGAAAAAAACCAAGCAGGATTCCCCCAGTAGCGGCGAGCGAAGCCGGAAGAGCACAGCGCCGAGTCCAGGGCCCCCGGCGGGCCCACGGGAACTGTGGCATAGGGAAGTCCGGTCCGGCGGTCGCAGCGGCGCCAAGGTCCTTCTGATCGAGGCCCCCTCCGTCCCGTGGCGGGTATCAGGCCCCTGCAGACGCCGTCCGGCCGGCGACCAGGGCTTCTGGGAGTCGGGTTGTTTTGTGGCGCAGCCCAAAGGCGGGTGGTAAACTCCATCCAAGACTAAATACCGTGAGGGAAAGTTGAAAAG